>NW_010543904.1:0-8888 GCF_000687285.1 Phaethon lepturus | reverse complement strand
TGCTGAACCTCCTTCCAAAGATGTCAGATTTGCATCACACAGGAAAAAAACA
Source organism: Phaethon lepturus (assembly GCF_000687285.1). Classification (NCBI taxonomy): domain Eukaryota; kingdom Metazoa; phylum Chordata; class Aves; order Phaethontiformes; family Phaethontidae; genus Phaethon; species Phaethon lepturus. Next base: position 8,836 of record NW_010543904.1, on the reverse strand, counting down.
TCAAAGTACAGGACAGACATTATACATACATAGAACAGTGCTGGCAAAAATGAAGTGTCCCTGCAAAAGTAGAAAACTATGCTCAGATTAGTTCTTCTTTCCCCACAGGACATGAACGAGCAAATTATTTTTAACTAGTTTGTATACATAAACTAGTTGTCAATTTGTTTTTGCAAAGTATTTGTCTAAAACACAAACCAAATTACATTAAACCAGATAAATGGTAAACGAACAATGTGTGGACAGCCATGAAAGGCTTTGAATGCCGTGCATGAGAAGCACACCTAGCATCAAGGATATCATGCCTTGACTTGCATGGACTTTATATACTCTCCAAAGGAAGCCTTACTCCACAGTGTAACTCTTTTCAACCCTGTTGAAAGTGGAAAACTGGGTTCCAAGCTGCCCACCCTCAGTGGGCTCGAGCTGAACCTCCCAGAATCTTCCAAAAGTGAACTTGTGCTCTTCCAAATTTCAGCTACAGGAGTATCCTGATCACTGACTAGCGAATAGGAGCCCATGACTAGAATAAGCAGACGCATAGAGAAGTTTTGCATGAGACGTGAACATAACCTGAAAATCTCTCTCCTCTCATCCCAAACAGATTAATCAGTCCTCTCCCCTCACCTTGTTTCAGTGGAAATAACCAACAAACCCTTAGATGTGAGGCTCAGAGAACCAAGAAATACAAGTCTGAAAGAGATTTAGATACTCTGATGATACTTAGATGCTTCAGACCCAAGGAAGTATCAGCTACATCCACATCACTCCCAGCAGGCAACGGCTTGTTAGGGAATTGCTGTAATACTGGCTTGCTCATCTTCCCAAACCAAGTTATACCAGTGAAGATGAGTAGAATTTTTTAGTGGTAAGGAAGGTAATGTCCAATCTGTAAATTACTACTTCTGTAATTTAAACCTACTGCTTCCTACTCTACCCATCCATCTGTGAAAGACGGACTATGCTTTTTTCTTCTGCAAGAGATTAAATGCTTCAAGATCATACACACGGTCATTTCCTCTCCTTTTTAAGCAACCCCAAATATTTCCAACTGTCCTCAGAGATCTAACTGTTTGTGCTGCTCTTCGCTCTTCCCCAGGTAACTTCCACTGGTCAAGCGCTATACCCTATGTAGGTCTTCCTGGTCGTAAGCAGAAAGGAAGAGACACTTTGCATGAGTACAGGCAGTAATTCTTCCTACTTCTCGGGAAGGCACACTTCTTTCTCAGCAGTGTGATAAAGCGGACTTAGTCAACCTGCCATCCCCATAAAACCCAGATCATCCTGCAGCACTGCTAGTTGCTCTCCTCCTGGGCACTACAAAGTAAGAGGCTGCTGGTGCCAGCAGAGCAGGGTCCTGCTCTCCATCTCTACACCCAGCCATATGACTTCACTCCTCCTTTTCCTCTTGGGATTGCAAAGTGAGACAACGCAGCTTGCCATGTTGCCAAACTTGCGAGTCCAGATAATCCAAGCAGTACTGAGCTCTTCGATTCATCTTCTATGTATTACACCCCTAATACTTCACTCTGTGCAGCCTTTGATTATGGGGGGGGAAAAAAAAAGCTAACACTTGCTATAAGCATACCTCCTTTACTAACAAACCTGCCCAGAACATTCCATCTAAGCCTCAGCTTGCCTATGATACAAATCTGCTTCTACCGGGGCGGGTGGTAGAGTGGATGGAGAGAACTATAACCCCTATAGCCCTTACCCTAGGAAGAGAGAAAAATGCATTATTATCAAGTAGTACACATTCCAGATAGCCAGTTTTTACTATGAAAACTCTTTGTCTGTGAAAATACTTTTGGTACCCTGACTAGTACTTACAAGCTGCTCAGGGATTCCTCCTTCAAGGAGGCACATGCTCCTCTTAAGATTAACACTAACGTTTTCTTTCTTGAAACCTTTCAAAAGCTTTTCTAGAGAGCCAAAACTATAAAATATTAAACCTGAAAGTCAATTTATCCGTACTATCTTCCTGCTTGGTTTCTGATTATTTTTGAGCAAACAGAAATAAATTTTGCTTGTAATGTAACTCTGTAACTACAGAGCGCATCTGTGCCTAAGTGACTGCGTGTGAATGTGAGCATGTGCATGAAGCAGCATATGCCAGTTGTACAAAATAGTATCACATGCTGCTCCTGGAGATGATTTTCTAACTGTAGTATTTTTAGGTTGGGAGATAAATGAATGAGGAACAAAAGGTGATACTGGGCCTTCTAATGGAACAGTAAAACGGAAATGAGCTCAATACACAGCCCAATGATTAGAGCAATTCTGTAATGGAGACATCTATGAAAGCACTAAATAGAGTGCATACAGGCACTGCTATAAACAGTTGTAACTTTTATCGTTTATATGTTCACAGAGCACACCTGATCACTGTGTTCAAAAAAGGAAGTACTAAGTCCCTGCAAACAACATGCTCTGAACAGTAGCAGATGAAACCAGTATTTTGTCTAACAAGTCTAAAAAATGTCTTTGTGTAGGAAAAAAATGTGCCCAATATCTTGCATAGTGTTACAAGAAGATTAATACTAATCATTCCCAATGTAAGTACTGAGGAATTAAAAAAAAAAAAAATCTAACTTGTCTCCAACATCTTGATTCTGTAGATAAGAAAAGAAAATCCAGAGTAATAAAGAGGTTAAATAACATAACCAAATCAGAATACACCACAAGCCTACATATTCTGGTATGGCAACATTTCAAAAAAGCAACAAATCTCAATTCCCTCTATAGTAGACATATGTCAAAACAACTCTTTTCATTTCCTTCAGACTGTGATTTCAGTATATCCGTTGTCAAAAGCCATTACACCACTTATTTCAGAATACTGAAAATATTCAGTACTTCCTAAAAATGGTACTACAATATGTTATGACATATGAGGTGTTTTTTCTTGATGCTTTTTCCTTTTCTCCAGTATCTGACAGAAGGTAAAGGGTAGCTAAATGAATTCCCATTTCATTTTTTCCAGACAGTTGTTTTTAGAACTTTTCAATATATCAAAATGCTTTTTCCAATTCACCACACATGAAATGCAAGTTCCACCTCATTGTATTTCATCATTCATATTCCACAATCCTGAAGGCACATGACTGACCACAAAATTATACTTTAAGATGCACAGTGTATTCAACAACCAGAAACATGGGAAAAGTGACCTGTAGTGTGACTTATACTGGGGAAAAAAAAATAAAAAGGAAGAAAGTGTTTTTCCTGCACATCTGCTAGTGTTCTCTGTACTTCCCAAGAAAATAGTGTAACTACACATACAGTAGGATTTTTATAAGAGTACTTCAAAATCATTTAAAACTCATATTACTATTAAAAAACTCCCAGAAAATCTGAAATCTCCAGGTTAGCCCTGGTCTTTAACCTCAATTTTGTTGTAAGTGCCATTTTTAGGCACAAGAATTGCAAAATATTTTCTGAAAGTAACACCAGCATAAACCGTGTAGTAACACCTGCTTCCACCTGCAGAGGGTACAACAACATAACCACACAATGCTCTACTGACATGAATTATCTAAAAACCGGAGTCAAAAATCAATGTTCAGAAGTATTCACATCACAACCCAGCTGTTACAATGGTACTTTATATACTTCCCAGTTGACCGAAGGATGACAAACTTGTCTCAAGTTTCCATCTATTGAAGGGAGGGGAAGTGCTTTCAGGAATAAACATTTTTTACAACTGACAGGCCAGATACTATTATAGTATGGACCAAACCAATCTCTCTGTTAGTAGAAGTAATTTCACACAATCTAATTTATTTCCAACAAATTTCTGGGACCAAGAAAACCCACTCACTGTTTCCTGTGTCATTGCACAACCCCAGTGTTACATTCACAGCAACTTGTACAATATATTAAAAGTCTCAATTCAGAAGTTTATGCCATGTTAAAAATTTAAGACACTATACCACCAGATGAAAAAAACCACACAGTCTTAAAAGACAGCATTTATTCCCAGTCATAATACTTCTATTTTTAAAGATACATCTAAACGATATAGAATTACAAGTCAGTGATTTAGATGTGTCACAAAGCTAGGATTCCTACATAAGAATAAACATCTAAGGTTGCCATGGGACATACAAATTTATCAGCAACAAAAAAAACCCCAAATAAAAAAACTGAACAGTACTGCACAACTAAGTTTCCTGACAAAAATACCTTAGAATACAGGACTGTTTACCCTTTCATACCCCACTGCACTGTCCAGTCTTGAAAATAATGAAACATTTACTGTTTTTTCTAGGGCAATTTTTTCCACATTGATAGGAAAACTTGTTTTCCTATCTCACTAATTTATGTGATCTAAACAAGCTACTTAATCCTAGAAACATCATTTTGATACTCAGGAAGAAACCCTTTATCTAGGTTTGTAAGGACACAATAAAAAACATATAAGCACGAACAAAAAGAAAAAAAAAAACAAACCAAAAAATACCCCAACAAACCCATGCCTCAAAATCAGGAAAATCTTGAAAACCAGGACATTCTAATAGTGAAAGGATAAAAACTAGAACCAAACAACAGCTATTATGCAAATAACAAGGAACAGCCCTACACTGGCATGAAAGTCCTAGTTTTGGAGATTCTAATGTCACTTCTAAAAAACAATGCCATTTAGTTCTTACAGGAGAAGACAGAAAAAAATCATGAACTGCATTAAACACAATTTTAAGGCTGGGAGAATTTGAAACAAAACTGACCACCTAGACAGTCAAAGCATTTCTCAAATGTTCTAACAAGAGTCACAATTTAGCAGTTTACGTAATCAGTCTCAGCCTTGGCACAGAACATCTCTCACAGGAATAATAAAACCCAGTGTTCACCAATGCTCAGTCTACCCAAGCACCTTTTACTTCCTATCACCTTTCATTGCTTTGTGGCTGAAGTGCTATTTGTATTCCTCAAGAATTGGGTAGAAATTGTTTTTGCTAGCATACACTGTTACTTTTTTAGGTGTGTGTTTTTCCCGAGTTGTTTAGGAAGACAATAAAAGTATTAACAGCTGTGCAGACAGAGATCTTGTGGAACTCAAGGTTGTACAGAATTATTACTGAAATGCATGAACAGAAAACAAAACCTTACAAAAAGTTATAGTCAAGTAGCAGTCAACATACAGAGCATCCTGGCCCTTTGCTGTTCATCATCTTGTAGATTATCAATGTATATCAATTGAAACAATTATGCTGTTAATGGCTGTGGATTAAGGAATTTTGTTCCATCATTGCCTTATGTTCTTGTCTAGAATGGATAATAAAAATATTTTTTCTACTTTTGGCGGCTCAATGCTACTGTAGGCTTTGCCAAACCATTAAGATGGAATCACAACTAATAAGGAAAATTGGAAGATCGGCTTGACATGCTCAATATGGCTGGCAAAATGCTTTTCTCATTTCAAGAAGCAGTGAATGTGACTGCCAGGACAGTGAGCAATATAACATTATGAATGCAGTTCAAAATTAAAAGTAAACAGTCTGAAATCTTCTGGTCATATAGAAGATATCACCATCCAAGAAAATTTTATTACCATAAAATTGTGGGTTTGTGGGTTGTTGTTTTTTTTTTTAATTTTCTGCTTTGTAATACAAGAAAATATACAGGCAATTACACAATTGGTATCTGTCCACATTATTAAGCTAAATGGTTTACCATTCGGGGGGCACCATACTTCCATCAACTTCCCAAAACGTATTTTTGCCATTCATTTCGTTAGTATAGATTACCCATCTGTGTCGACCTTAAAACAAACAGAAATACTGTATTAGCTCAAAAAAAAAAAAAATCATATAAAGAACAGAATTAATGAGAACACAAGGAAAAGTATTTTGACAAAAAGTATCTACCATTATGGGCACTTATTTCAAAGTCAGTACAGCTTTTATTTTTCTAAGTCTTCTGTATTTCCACTGTTACTGTATTTTTATATAGCTGAATCTAACATGCTCACAAGGAAGTGAGTATTAGTATTGTATAAGTAATGCAGAAATAGGACCTTAAAAAATTTTCAGACAGAGAAATAGGTTTGGGGACTTAGTAACCTAAGATTAAACTAAGTTTCAGCCATATAAAACTACCAAGCAACGTTTACCAGCAACCGCTATCCCCCAGGTACCCTACGAGTCAACCTATAGTAGGCAGAGCTTGGCCTAACCAGGGTGTCAACTGCTTACAGGTCACTTTTGTTGTTTTAGGTGCTACCTTTTTACTCTACAAATCTCTACTCTACAAAACTCTACAAATTTTTTTTTAAATCCTATTACTTAAAGTAATAGGAAGTTTAAGCCAACCTGTGTTTCTTTGCCCTGAAGTGACCATATAAGTAGTGTTGTGAAGCAGTTTTGAAGGCAGTTCTTTTTCTTACCCCACCCGATAAGCTATCAGCTTTTGGGTCAAGGACCAAATTCAGCTCTCAATCACATTCTCATACAGGCATATCTACATGGAGAGCATCTGACTGCCTTATATTTATCCCATATTTATTATTTCAGATTGGCTATGTTTGCAAATTAATTGAGGGAAGCAGTAGAGAAACAGAAGATGTCAAAGCATTTCTATGAGACCCCACTCTAAGACTCACACAAGCCAAGTGCGAGGAAGTCAGACAGGCAACAAGTTCTATTTCACTAGCAGAAACTATACAAGCTATACAACGTTGGACAGTCAGTCAGGAGGTGTTCACATTAGCACACATACCAAAGAAGTTTCTTTTGTCTTCATAGTATTTGTTTCCATATTTGTCAATTCCTATCAGCGTACCAGTCTTCAAATCATTGACTCTGTGAATTCCCAAAACAACAGTTTCAATTGACATCATCTTAGAATGAAGTTATGATAGAGGTTTCTTAGGGGCTGGTAAAAATCTGTAATGAAAACTCTTAAACACATATATGTAAAGCTATTTAAAAAAAATATTCAAGCTTAAGGACTGCAAAACATAATCACCAATTCCTGCAACTAATGTCAGCGTGCCTTTAGCACACACCCCACGTGCAGGCTAATAAAAGTCATACAAAAATGTTTTGGGGGGCTATTTTTTACGTAAAAGGTCTTTATAGTGAAAGACAAAGCAACTCTGCAATGTAGCACCATTTAACACCCACAAAACCTTAAGTACTGTGGAAGTCCCAGAGACACATGTTAATTCACTTAGTTGAAGATGTTACCATCCTTCTCAACTATTTGTTCCTACCATTTCAACTTGAGTTGCCATGGAAAGTGGTCAGCACTGAAGCAGCTTAAAATGTGGCTTAAGATGCCCATATATGTGGGCACTAATTTCCAGGAAAGGAATAATAATACTTTAAGCCATTGTAGCTGCTTGCCAAGGAAATGCATGCTAAACCCTAAATTACTATTATTACTTTCTAGTTTTTGTATAACTGTGAAAGATGCAAGCATTTACCCTACCACTCTTATAGTAACCCAGGTAAGGTATATACCAGTTTCAATTCTTTATACAGAACACATTTTAACATTATTGTACATAAAAATAGTTAAACGGAACGTATGATCTACATTCTATTGATAAAACCTTAAAATTACTGAAGTGCTCTTTACCCCTTAGATCTTCATCTTTGCTTTCCTTTTTACTGGCATTTATCCCAGGCAGAATTACAGAAGGAAAAGTTTACTCTCAAAGGTTTTAGTTGTTTGTAGTATTATACGCATACTCAACTCAGTCCCAGGTGACAGAAGGGATGTGCATATGTAGGCTTCCTTAGTTGGGAGTTTAACTATAAAGTTTTTTTTGTTGTCTTTTCTCCCAGGGTGCATGAAAGCGATAATCACAGCACCAAGTACTCATTTTTAAACCTCTGTGGTCCCAGGCAGAAAGATTCTCTGACACAAGTCTCATCTGTCAACGAAACACTCAAAGATCTCTGGCTCAGCTATCCAAGCCCGAGCTCCCAGCTTCAGAAAAAGAAGAGCCATTTCACTGCTGCTCTCCCTTCCTTCTTTCCCTCTTTTCCTACCTTTCTTGTAAGGGTTCTAATGCCCTTGTCCCGATTTCATGCCCCGAATACCAATTTGAAACACTTAAGAGATATTTATGGCTTCCAGAGGAGATTTTCCAGCCAATTTCACCAAGTCTTGAGCAAGAATAATGTTTCCAGGTGCATAGGCTCTTAATAATTTGAATTCTACTGCACAATTCTACTGTTCCAGCCACCTTAGTGGGAAACAAAGAGAGAAAAGCAGGGAAATTCAGAAAAAAACCCTTCCAGAGAAAGAGTTGCCTGACTTGGGTAAATCGTTTTTCCAAGTTACTGAACTGATGTTCTTAAACACATCAGTTGTTGCAAGAAAGATACATCTTGATTACTCTTCCTGTAAGCGCCAAGTCTATTCCTTGAGCTGGGATGGAAGATTCAGTGGCTTGAAAGGTGAAGGGGAGGCAGCAGCTATGTTTGTGGTTGGTATGGTTATGAGGATCATGTGTGATTCTCCACCTAGCACACTTCTAACTTCAGTCTTCTGAAAGAAAAAAAAAAAAAGAGAGTACTGCCGCCGGTCTTGCCAGCTCCCTTTTTCTACGTGGTAGAAAGGTGTCTTCTAACTTCAGTCTTCTGAAAGAAAAAAAAAGAGAGAGTACTGCCGCCGGTCTTGCCAGTTCCCTTTTTCTACATGGTAGAAAGGTGTCAACACAGTCTGTGATCTTTGACTCACAAAAGCTACCTGAGAAGACATTCATTAAGATGTGCTTTGGAAGAGGCACTCTGGTGAAACCTAATACTTACACTCTTCTACACTTTCATTTCCCCAGCCTCATTTCTTCTTGAGAACTGCCACTGTAATAGCTACAGCCTGAGGA
>NW_010543903.1:31385-87498 GCF_000687285.1 Phaethon lepturus | reverse complement strand
TCTGCGCCGGCCGGCCGAGGCACGGGCGGTAACGCTGATGCAATGTGAAACCTCCCCCGGACAGCAAGGCGGGCAGGCGGAGGGGAATGAGGACACAGGCAAACAAAAAAGGAAAAGAAATCGAGCTTTCTCTTTATCTCCTTTCAACAGACGTGCGTTACACAACGTGTGTGTTTCTGCTGCTTTTTATAGCGCGCGTTAAGTTTTTCTGCCTCCTGCTTGCACGGGTGGGGAGACGGCGCTGAGGCGAAGCGTGCATCTGCTGTGCTTCAGGAGTTAAACCTGACAAAGGGAAGGGGAAGGTCTAACCTAGGTGAACTCATGACTGCTGATCTCTGTCCTGTGGCTAATGTAAAAACCCCCAAATCTGGCTATTCCGGTTTGGAAGCAGCTTTATGCCCGGCTTGAGTCTCAGGGGTCTCTGCGAGTTTCGACTCCGGCGATGTGACAGGTTGCTCTGAATAACACAGTCGGAGCTAAGAAAGCAACGCTGTCACCGTTGCAGCTAAACCTGCTGAGCACCTTCGGCTATCAACTGGGCAAACAGGTTGTCGACCGCTTCACGTGGCCAGTGCGGAGGACTGACCTCTCATTTACAGAGTAATTTTTCAGGCTGCTTCAATGGACATCTGTTCTTTTTAAAAAATATTCGACAAAAGCAATGGCAAAGGAATAAATCGGAGAATTCACTTCGCATAGAGTGACCTGACAGTACTGAGACTGGGTTTTGCTTTTTCATTTTTTTTCATTAAATCTGTCCCAAGAATTTGTAGCTCTCAATCATTTGTTCTAATAGTTTGGAGTTTAAGAGCTTGAGAATCTCTTCATTACCACCTTTTCCTTCTGGAAAGTGTCAGACTGTTTTTTGCACAAAAGACATTAATAGACTGAGAGCTGTTGTAGTGATATTAAAAACAAAATGAGTTGCAGCTAGCACCCTGCTGCAGGGGAGCTGCGAATCCGGTCCCCAGATCTGTCTAACCAAAACCAAAGGGCTCTCAGGAGCCCTGCTCCTGCTCCTGCTCCTGCTCCTGCTCCTGCTCCTGCTCCTGCTCCTGCCTGTGACCGAGCTTGAACCAGCAGCAGATGTCCCGGTGGTAACCAGTCCGGGTGAAGCTGCAAAGCAACTTAGACAAAGGGCCCTAGCCAAAGAGCTGAGGTCCAAATTTAGTTTTGGATCTTTTGGGAGCACAGGGTGGAGTGTTTGGATTTGGGGTTCTTGGTAGCTGCAAAGCTCAGATGAAGTTCAAAGCTACAATAAAGTTTTTGATAATGCAAGGGGAAGTTGGTCATGGAATAGTGAGTGTGGGGGCACCTCAACTTCCAGTAAGAACACCCCTGAGCTATTTCAGCTTTTCTTTAGTGAAGTGAACATTTCTCTGGTCCCTTTAATGCATTTATCGCCCCTACTACCTTACAAGATAATAGCTATGAATGCCTCCTTTGTTATAAGACGCGCACACTGCCCTGCGTGTGTGGGAGGTGGGTGTTACGATAGGCATCATACGGCAGTATTCTGGTATTTTGATAAATGAGCTGCTGCTGGAGGTGACATTGCTTGAGTGTAAAACCAGGCATATCTGTCTCCTTAGTATTACAGGGTATTTTGTGGGAGTGTGAAGTAATTTTCTTTGAATAATTGAATTAAGTAATTACGAGTTATATAAACGTATAAGGCTCCAATTGCCCATAGTATCTGTGTACCATTCACAGAACTCAATGCAATATTTTCTTCTGATTACATGAACACTCTATTCTGAATATGCCGAACCACCTTCCTTTCTCCTTTTTTATAATTCCCTGAGAACTACTTCTGTAACACCCATTAGATGTGAAGAACAACCAGAGACCTCCTACAGGGAACAATCTGCCACCAGAAGAGCTGCGCATTTAACTGATTCTTTTGGCTCAGATGCCAGTTCGCCCTCATTCTAAGACAAAAAAAAACAAAACCAAAAAACCCACATTTAAAATATTTGCTTTCTTTGTGAAGCAAAATTTCAGAACATGTAATGTGTTCAAAAATTTTGATTTGGGTCCTTGCAGACCAAAGAAATAAATGCTAGATTCACAAAAGCTGCCGTGGGAGGATATATTACCCAGTAGCCTGGAGCATGCATCAAGCCTTAGGAGAACTAGTTCAGTTTCCACCACTGTCCACACAGGACAATCTTTTTACTAACTGCCTGCAAAGTGGTTGTGCCTCTGCAAGCTTTGGAGCGTTACTCCTTGGTCTCTCCTGATGAGACATCCACTCCGTGTGCAGCATTTTACATTCACTGTAACACGCTCTAGAAACTGAACATCCACTTCCCAGACGTGTGAATCATTGTCACATTTGTCTTCTGCTTCAGCGCCTGTATTTCATTGCAAGTAGACTGGCTTCAGATGGAGTATCTGAGGAGACTCAGCTAAGTTTAGAGTGACCGGACAGGGATTTGTAGGACATTCATCTGCAAGATGGAAGAGCTAGATTTAGATCTGCCTCTAAAGGAAGCACCAGAGCTTTGAGTGGGCACCCAGTGCTCCCCAGCACAGCATCTGAGCCACTAGGCACCCATGTGCCTCAGGCAGCTCCTCGCAAGCCCTCCTCTCATGGTGCTGAGACCAAGAGTGCCAATGATGTCCTGTGGCTGGAGGACTCACCTGGGAAGTGCAGGGACACAGTCGTGTGTGCAGGACTGACGCATGACACCCGCGCACTATCCAAGGTTTCGATCACCAGAATAACCATGGGGTATGAATTTGACAACACAGAGCATCTGGAAAAAACAGTCCATGGTGACGGGCATATGTGTCTGAGGTGGGAGCTGGGGTGCCACTGCACCTTTTTCATTCCTCCTGTTTCTTCCAAAGGCCTACTACAGGATCATACCTGGATTAAGAAAAGCTGGCTACTTTTATTTGAGGGTTCTTCAGACGAACTATGGGAAACCAAACAAGGACAGTGTTCAGATTTATTGAGAAAGGTGGAAAATTACCAGGTATTAACACATTGATGGTGGGAAGCCCCATACTTTTCCTGTTTTCTTGCTCCTCAGATGTGTAGAATAAGTACAGTAAGCATGGAGTACAAGTTTACAATACCAAGCTATATATCAATCAGTATTTACTGCTCTCTAGACTGTAGAAATATAAAGATTCAGCTTTAAGTACTCCATTTTGCTTCATCCTCAAGTTCTCTTCTTAACATTCTTTTCATTTTCCTGCTCTTTGTCTAAAAGCACTGAATTTTTCCAAGATCCTCTGGAAATTTCCAAGACATAGAGTTTTGCTTTGGGTTTCAGTGATCCCACTTGTGGCAACGTTTAGATTTTTATTTCAGTTACACCTCTGAGTCACAGAACAGTGTTTCTTCCTTCTTTTCTCCCCCCCCCCTTTTTTTTTTAATCAGAAAAATGTTTCAATTCCCTCCCCCTGAAAATGCTTTGGCAATCTTAAGAACTGCAGTCTTAAAAATTAATGGAGCTGTTTCAGTGTCTTTACTAGGAAGCTTATATTCATCGGGTTTGTTTATGATTTTGAAGTTAAGAAGGTTCTGATTTGCAATGCTGTTTGCTCGTGGCTTTGTCTTTTGGCAAGATATTTTAAAGTCATAATGTCCCTGGTGCGGACCATCCAAGAACATTGCATTTTCATCCCTTCAGGTGGCTCTGCTGAAACCAAATGTCACTCAGCTGCCTTATAAAGCCAGGGAAATGTGGAATAAACCAGTCAGGAGCCCGGGGAAGTGCCCCTTTCTGGGTGGCTTTGTGTTCCTTGGCATTCTTGTACACCTGCATACATTATCCTTGTTAAGTGTGATCTGATGTGTAGGTGGTCCCTATTTCTGACACACTACATTTATTTGCATCTCTGGAGCAGCTTAAAAAGTCAAGCCTCTTTTACAGTGAGAATATTACCACGAATATGATGTATTCTGGGGACTGCATTCTGCATCTTGAGCATTCAGTTAATCAGAGCTGCAACTCCAGCTGGCCGTATTTTGCCCATGAAATAAAATGGAGCTATACAGGGAGAACACATGAAGGCGTGCAGTAAATTTTTATGAGCCCGAGGATGGAATGACCACATTGCTCAAGACTCACCAGCTATGAAGGGCTTAACCAAATAAGCAGCAATTAAAACTTCATAGTGTTTCACATTGTCATGTGCTTGTTTGTGCCCTATGTGTAATTTTTAGCTCTTGTTTACACCTGCACTGGTGAAACTGAGGACAGCATGTGTTGCCATATGGTCACCCAAGAGGCATGATTTCATTTTGTTTGTTCCCGGGTCTTCCTTGAAGTTTCTCCGAAGTTTTTCACCCCATTTTGAAACACAGGGTGGTACACAGCCAGGAGGGAGCTGTGCGGTAGCACTGCCTTCTCCTTTTCATGCTGCACGGTGGGGTCCCCTGTGCCAAGTGATGACAGTGCTGTAGTCTATAGCTCCTCATAGAAACTCTTTTCCTCCAGAAAGTATGCTTCTGTAGATACCATGGAAACTGAAATGTACTAGTGGTGCTTATTGCTGTATAACAAGCGATGATATACAGGCATTGATAATAGAGTATATTGACTAGACACCTCCTTGAACCAAAACTAGGGTTAAACATACTCTTGAGCTTTGTGTCTGGACTCTGACCTTCCTTGGCTTCAGCCTGCTTCCAGGTGTTTTTTAAGTTTTCTTTTTCCACTCCTGGTATAGGTGGTCTCTCTGGTTCTCCTTGTACCCTGGCAAGGGCCATGGAGGGTTGGGCCAGGCAGAGGGGAAGGCAGAAGGTGCCAGCTCAGTACAGCAGGGAGGAAGAGGGAAGGAAAATCACCTCATTAAGGACAAGAAAACAGAAAGTAGGGCAAGACAGAGTTAAATAGCTGGGACTGCAGGATCAGATTAAAAAATACAGTAAACGGTCTTGGGACATCTCTTCTCCTGAACCTCCAGCTGACAAAACCTGAATGACTCAGCCCCGTTCACATGATGAGAAAATCTTCCACTTTGAAAAATTAGGCCTCTGCCATTAATGCTAAACACCTCCCTCCCTGTTTCTGGCCTTAACATGCTCACCAGTGTAACCCTGGAGTCCTGCAAGATGTTACCTCAGAGATAAGCCTGTCCCCAGGGAATCATAGAAAAAGGGATGGAAAGCACCTCAAGAGATAATCTAACCCCTGTTGTTCCCCCAGGCAGAGGAAGGCAGGTTACACATAGGGGCTGGGTGGGGGGTTGCATGGGCAGGGTTTATTTGCTGGAAAGCTGTTAAATAGCATGTTGGGAGAACAGTGAGGTAATGGAACTGGCGTTGCATGCATCATACAGTATTGGAAACGGCCAGGTAGAAATGAGGTGCTTTGTGGTGACAGTGGAGAGGCAATAATACAAGGCAATGACTATCCTCCAAGTTTTCTCATCCAAAGGATTTAGGGCCAGAGGGACACCCTGACTGGACTGAGATGACCTTCATTACACATCTGTATGTGCCGTGGGGTGGGGGTAAGGACCAGGAGGGCTGCAGCAGGGCTGTAGCAGTGCACGGGCTGCGCTGTTAGTGCAAGCACAGTATTGAGCAATGCTGCCCTTCCCAATGACAGCACTGATGGATCCAGCTTGGTTGCTTTATAGGGTCAATAATTTGCAGTAATCGGCTTAGTAGTTGAGCAAGGTAAGAGGCATATTGACCTGTTCAAGAAGTCTGAGTATTTCAGACATCAAGTGTTGTGATTCTGAGGATCTGAAAGCATTTTCAGACACGGGCTTCCAAGTTCCTGCTCTGTGAATTGTTCAGTGATGTCAGTGCTCTTTTTTGGCATATATAAATGTAGAGTAATGGGGAAATGAGAAGGACTAATGGGAACACTGAGCCTTAACTGGGTAAGGTACGGAGTTAGAGTATATAATATCTGACTGCTGAAAGTCAATGTTGGAAAGTCAAGAGGGAAAGTCACCAAGGACACTGAGAAGCTCACCACTCAGCTGGAATGGAAAAGTCACAAGGGAACCCCTCAAAGAAAAGCTTCACCATTTATCCTGATAAAATTCTGTCAGGTGATTAAATTAAAAAATAAATATTTCTGCAGAACACAGGTAAAAGAGGTTGTAAGACACAGAACAACAGCATCGTTTGCCATCGGATGGTGGTGGGAGTGGCGAAACTTAGTCCTTCCATGCCATCTAGTGTAGGAAGCTAAGCAGCTCTCCTGCTCCTGATAGCAAAATTGGGACCTGCGCATCCTGCGAGACTGGACTCTGCAAGCAAGGGTGGTTAAGCAGGAAATTAAGTGGACATCTGAAGCCTGCCACTGTATGAACCAGCTCACCAGCGCAGATAAAAACCTTCCCCCAGCACCATGGCAGTAGGTGACGCTTGTTGCTGGCTGTGTTTGCAATGTGGCACACTGAGAGGCTTTACAGAGAAGTGTGTGGTCTATGTTTTTATATATTTTAACTGAAAAAGAATAAAGTTACCTAACTTGCAGCTGTCAACACACTGGAAAAAAAAAGATAGCATAGGATGTTTGTGTTATGACACTCGGTACCATGGTTTGAAAGTCTTCATTTCTGGGAACTAAAACTGGACTGTGGCTAAATAGATATAGTGTTTGGTTGGTTGGTTGTTTCTTTTGACAGGATAGGAGAAATTTCTGTTTTGTGGCTGGTTTGTGTGAGGAGAAAAAATAAGCTATGGTTCCATTAGTAGTTGCTCCAAAACACACCAATGGATAAAAAGGGCCCAAAGTTGTGGTGTGCAGTCTAATTGCTAAACATACATACGCTTCAGCTGAGTGGTTAGGAATAATTTTCTCTGGGGACAGTTACTGCTGTAACTAGCTAAATCAAGGACTCTTGACCTTACTTCAAAACATTTGGTGCTAATGTCTCTGTCATACAGAAGAGCAGATGAGGTGGGAGAGAATTCTGATAGCCCTCCTTACTGCTGGAAAATCTATACCATGTCATCAGACTTGTTCAAAACTGCTTCTTAACAGATTGCAATGTCAGTCCAGGCTGTTACCAGTCCCAGAATAACCAGATAGCTATATATATTTCACCCAGAACACCCATGGACAAGGGCATCTGCACACTGTCAGATTGTCCAATGCATAAGATGTGAACTGTGTTTATAAGCCACTTTTCAGAGTAGCACCACACAAGTCATAATTGCTAGTCTTGGTATATAAAGAATAAATTATCTCAGAAAAAAAACCTTGCCAAAAAAAACAACAGACAAGTTACCCTGAATACTATGCTGAAGAGCCTACATCAAACATAGGAAGAGGTAATTCATGTTTAGTTTCTGACTTCATAAATATCTATTTTTTTTCCCTCTGCTCTCTAAAGTTTCTTCTACCACTTTGTTTATTCCCTCTAGAAATCTGCTGTTGAGTTGTCCAGCTGCTGTCCTGTTGGGGCTGATAAACAGTATTGCCTCCAAACAGAAACAGTCCATGCTTGTATCAGACTTAAAAGCAGATCCATGCCCTCCTCCTCCCTGCCTGCTGATACACCCTCACCTGTGTACAGGCTTCCGTGCTCCCACACGTCTTTATCATGGTGCAAGTAAGGTTTTATGTGGTGTGTAAACAAGGAAATCCCTAGAAGCAAAAGAGCACTTCAAAAGTTTGGCTTGCATGATGGCAAAATGATGACATGTAACTACAACACTAATAAAGGCCGTATGTCTGCGTTGTGTGTTGAGAAATGGGTGAAGCATAGAACAGGGGAGGAAGAGATGGAATGTCATCATATGCTTTCCATTTGCACCCACGTAAAAAAAAAAAAAGATAGTGTTTCTACTCTTTCCAAGACAATGTGATGTATGTGTCTGGTTCCATTATTAAAAAGAGATTAAAATGATTTAAAATATGTTTCAGTATTAAAAAAAAAATAAAGTGGATGTTGGCCATTTTGAGTCATCAGCCAAACTCTTGGCCTTCCTGTTTTTTCCTTCTCTTGGAACTCCCACGTATCTCTAGTTAACAGAACCCCCAAATATGACTGATGTTTAAATATTTAAACTCCTTCTTTTTCAACATTTTTCTAGTCTAATTATTGATCCCACAAAGTTTAGTATCCAGGAAGCAATCCCAAGTTCCTGAAACGAAAACCACCTTCCAAAATCCAGGCTTTTAACAGATGAGTCACTGGCTGGCACTTGAGCATATTTTGGCACTTAGCTTAAAAGTAAGAGGTTTTGAGGAGAATTTCTGCGTGTGAGAAAGTAAAAAAAAAAAAAAAAAAAAATTAAAAAGTGCTTGGCATGCAGCCTGTCAACTTTCAGAGAAAAGCGTAATAAAATCACAGTGTCCTGAGTGAAAGTAGGGGCACTTGTATTTGGTGTTTAACTCCTTCCTGAACAGTCTGTAATTTCTCAAAGTCCATCCTGTATTTCTGTAAGGCCAGAAAGGCACAACTAGAACAAAACAGCCCACAGGGCTGTATTTCTCCTTCTTTGGGAATGCGTCTTTTCCCTGCTGGAGCCATCGGCATCTACCAGGGCTGTGGTTTGCTCGGGAGGACTGCAGAGGCCAGGGTCTCGGCTTCCTCACCAGCTCCTGCTCCTTCTTCCTCACTCCGTCAGGATTGTTGTCCCTGAAGCAAATGCCAGGTTGCTGGAAGATATTTCATAACTGATTCACTTGGGACTTGCCCTGCTTCTTTGTCCCCTTAGGCAAGACCTGGAGCAAGGAAAGAGAGGGTAGGCATCTGACTGTCAGCGAAATTGCTCTTAACGCCTGCCTGTAAATTAAAATCTTTTCCTTATTGTTTTCACCTTCTTCCTCGCAAAAACTAGTCCAGTTTCAGGAAGCTCTTCTGGTTCAGGTCAGCAAAGATTAACATAAAATAGAGGGGCAACAGAAAAGGCAGGAGTTGGCATACGTACCTCCCTGTACCGAACAATCCCAACAAAAATGAGCGTGCTACCAGCACAGTGCATGGTGTCTATTAACCCTTGGAGAGGGAAGGCATATTGGTCATATGTGCGGAGTACCCACAGCAGAGAGGGCAGTGCTGTCAATTCCGGGGTCTCTCGCCAGGCCCATAGCATGCTTTTATGCTCCATGGTGCCTGCCAAGGGGAGGCTCACGCTGTACGACCCTGATTTCCACCTCACTATGCAGGAGTAAATTGGGAGAAATTCCAGTGAATCAAGAGAATTGAGGTTGAGGATCCAGGTAGTTTTTAACGTTCTTACACTTTTCATCACGCTACTCCAAACTTGCAACTTCCCGTCTTCGGTTAATCATGCTTGTCCCTCCACAGTAGTCTGCAGCAGCTAAGCGTTGTTTGTTTTGTTTCAGGCTTTATAATTAAAGCTATAAAGCCTGTGTTGCTGTGTTTGTGGAAGATGATAGTGATCCTCTTACAATTTCCATTCTAGGTATCTCTTTGATAAACTGCAAACTGATGAGGACTGGGGCTATGTATGTGCTTAGACATTTGGACACATGAAACCATGTAGCAGCAGGCCCGTTGGGAGAGTTGCCCTAGAGTCAGGCAATGTTTTTCAAGCAGAAAATATAACCAGCCGAACGAGAATGGCCATGGGTTATCAATAGCATCACCTACTACTACCTGACTCAGATCAGTAGCTCCTAGCCTGTCACAGTAACAGATGGGGTGAAGTTTTCCATGCCAAGGGCTGTCCTATGAAACTGAAGGAAAATCTCTATCAAAGTAGTTGAGAATTTCCTGCAATATGAGACAGAAAACCTATTTTGCCTATGTTAAAAAATAATTGTCTCCTTTGGATTGCTTTGGTGCTTTATTGCTCTGGAACAGCAAGCTGAAATTTGGTAAAAGGCTGGGATGTCCCCTTTCCCAATGCCAAATTGGGCATTGAAAAATTTTCCCTATGAAAATCAGTGAAATCACAAGATTTGGGGGAAGAAAAATTCTGTATACCTGCTCATTACAGACTTCTAAAATTCAAGCAAGTGCTTTGAAAACTGCAGCCACGGTGAGCAGGTCTGAGCTTCTCAGTGCCTGTGGCTGATCACGCCACAGCTGCAGAGAGCAGGCTTTGCCTGCAGCAGGGCAGAGGAGCTGGGCTTTCCTTGCGAAGGCAGCTTCCCACTGCTCCGTGCCAAGGAGGGTGGGATGCAAAAGCCTGAGCATTTGCCCTTTCCCCCTGTATTCCCCCGCTGTGGTCAGCCCGGGCAGTAGGACAGGAGGGAGCCATGTGATTTAAGTAGCGAGGAAAGGAGCAGATAAGGACACAGAGAGTAATGAAATGAGTAGCTGGAGTCAGGGGAAGTGGGAAGCTGACCTAATGAGGGAGGAATGTCATTGGGGACCTTGGGGTGGGGACACACGAGCTTGGCAAAGAAACTGGGAGTGGAAGCCAGGAAGGGAGAGTGTGTAAAAGCTGAGATTAGACTGGGACCAGACAGAAAGTCTTACTCTGGGGCTGGGCTTGTCTTGGGTTTGGGAAGAGGACTAGGTCCAGAAACTCGGCAAGTTGACTGTGGCACTGGTCAGGGAAGAGGTCAGGAAACAGAGTGCAGGAGGAAAAAGCTGAAGGGAACTGTGCTGAAGGGATTGTGCTGGGATAGAAAAGAGAAAGAAGAGCTTGCAACCACCCAGGTGTGCTCCAGCCTCCAGAGCTGGAATGGGACCCAAGAGGACTGTGTGCTGACCCCACCACTGTCTGAAAATACATTTCAGACCTGTTCTTCAAGACAAGATGCTAGACCATGCTTTCAGCTTCTTTCATGTTTGAGAATTTGCCTGAATTGGAGTAGGAGAACTTTGTTAGGTAGGGTGAAAAGTGAAGTCAGGAAAGGTGGGCCATGATATATACACCTGAACAAATACTTGTGGGTTTTTTCTGCTTTATCATGATGTATTTTTAAGTAATAATCACATTTTATGGCCAGAGAATTTGTCATCAATTCCTTATTTTGCCATGTAATTAATTCATTAGGTCATAAATTGCAGTAATACTGGAGTAGACTAATCTTAGAATGGTAAAAAATAGCACATTATGAACGAAATATAAACATGTTCTCTTGTTTTATCCTCTCCATTTTTACCACACTTGAAGAACTTAAGAATTGTAGCAGACATTTTTTTATTACTGTAATGTCTAACAGCTAACACAGATGAAAACAGCCAATCAAGACATACTTCAATATTTCCATGCATTGATTCAGGCTGACAAAATGCAGTAGCTCCTTTGACTCTTAAACACTTTTGTCATGAAAAGCAAGTAAAGGTAATGAAAGATTGTCTTATTACTGGCGTATTTAGCTGTATAATGTAGTATATGAACTTAGTAGTTAGGTGGAAGCAAATATAACTTCTCATTTGCTAGTTAATTTGTAGAAAGAAGAGAGTGCAGGTAGAAGAATGGTCTGCCACAATTAACCACAATTAACTGTAAGAAGTTTACATCTATTGACAAAATTAAACTCATCTTGCTACAGAACACTTTTTACACTTTTTCAAATACTCCTGATGCAGTTTCAGTGCAGTCAAAAAGTAAGCATGGACTTATTCCCTTAAGATAATAATTCCCTTAAGAAGGGAATTATTTCCCTTCAGTTTTATTTCGGGAGTGTAATTAAGTGCGGTCTTTGGATGTGATAAGAAGGATAACCTTTTTTGGTTTGATTTGTTGTTAGATTTTTTTTTTTCAGCTTGGCGTTAGTGTAAATTCTGCACTGGAAGCAAGTTTGGCCAATGGTGCTCAATGTTCCCCTCCTGAGGTTGGACTGATGCATTCACCCTTCCTTGCAGTTATGTGATAAATAAATGAAAACCAGTCTCTTAAAACAGGATGGATGAGCACTCTGCTTCTGTCACTTACGGCGGGGCCCTGCACAGTCATCCCCTGAGCAGCCCCGTTCACTGCACTGTGGGCAGAGGCAGGGGTACCTGTCCCATGCAGTGCAGCACTCGGCAGAGGAATCTGTGATATTTCAGCTGGCTTCAAAACTGGAAGCGGTGTAGATGTGCCTGCACTGTGCTGACACAACTGTATGGGTTGGTAGGACTCCAGTGAGATCTTTGGTACTGCACTGTGCTGCGTACTTCCACTGACTTACCTGGAGGTTGCTTCGGTATTTGTAACATTGCCGAGTGCAGAGAAATGGAAAATATGATGGGATCTGTTAATTGAAACTACATCGAAATGCAAGCACACAAGGGGACTCAGCATGGTCAGCACCTGGTGAGAGAGCACAGGATGCTGATATGCTTGCTCCTTTCTGATAGTCCATTACAGATAGCCTTTGGAATATAATCTTGATTCTTTTTCTTTTCTCTTTTTTTTTTTTTTGAAATACAATGCGATGTTCCTAAAAGCTATTTAATGAAAATAAAATCTTTTCCAGAACAAGTACCGCATGAACAATCCAGCTTTCCTTTCTGCTCTTCATATTTTTACCACATGTATTAGCAGTGCAGTTTTTAAGGTTCTCATCCAGCAAAGTACTTGAGCAGGTGCTTAATTTTAAGCATATGCTTAAATGTTTTTCTCTCTTAAACCCTTATTCTTGGCTTCCACTAAGATTGCTGAAAAGGGTGATAAATGTATGGAAGTTTCTGTGATGTAGAAAGCTGTCTATTAGTAACTCCAGAGAAACCACCAAGTGATTCCACATGGACCACCAAACCGTCTTCAGAGTCTAATGATTTTCATTTGCCCTGTCAGTCCGGGGTAGACTTAAGATGAAAAGTTATGTAATATTTTTCCAGCTCCCCGAGCTATTCGATCCTCCCTCCATCATTTGTTTAATACATTCCTCATATGTTGCTCTGGTCTCCTGACACCCAGGCTGTTCCTGGGAACAGCTGAATTCCCATATGGGGGGAAACACATTTCCATATGTTTTTTAGTATTTCAAAAGTGTTATTTTATTTAATAGATTTAAAATATTTAAGCCCCCACCCTTTCACACCCCCTCCTTTGGCATTCTTTTAGTGGGTGTCCCGAGAGACTAAAGCAGAAATGAGAAAAAATGCAATAGTACAGAAAAGCATGCTTTTCATAGGAGTTCAAGGTGACATATAGTCAAGAAATACATGAGAAATAAACTGAACTTAGTCTCCTCTCAGTTTTACTCAGACCTTTTCACCTCTCTGTCTCTTTTCAAAACTACTTTTACTGCTTTAGTTTTAAGAGCTAATAAAATATACAGAACCTGACTCTCCACTTGCATCAATTTTAGATTGTTAATGTCAGGGTTATATTACTCCATTTGCTACATGACTCCATTACAATGTCAGCACTACATCAAGAAGGAGAACCACATCCATGTTATCTGAAAAATTCTGTCCTACCAGTATTATGGAGACCCTTTCAACTTGCAGATTAGAGGTACCTCTTTAACATAGAACTGTTAGTCCTATGTGATACTGAAGGGGGAACAGAAGACAACAGGCTAAATTCTGTAATTACATGGAGAAAATATGAAAGGAAAAGAAGGTAAACTCCTGAAGGCATTTTGTGTTCTTAATCATGCCCATCTACCTTGCTCGAAGGCTCTGAAATTGCAAAGGACAAAGATGCCAGTTACCCTATGGAGCTCTACAAAAAGAAAATTTATAGAGTGAAATACTGGCACAGCTAAAGGCAGTGTGAGTTTCCCTCTTGCCTTTCATGTGAGAGGATATTACGCAAAGTATAGATGCTATGGGGTGCAATGGTCATGTCTCATCTGAAGAGTAATGTTCTTGCCCACCCCAAGCAGGTGAAATCACTACAGATTAGCAACCGGCTGGTTGGTCCCTGGAAGAGAAGTGCTGCTCAGTAGCCTCAGCGTTCCATGACTAGGAAGCTTCATGGTATAGCAGAGAGCAAAGTAATAAACGATCTTTTTAATAGGAACAACATGAAATAACGTTCACTATTCTTAGGGATTTCAGTGTTCTGCATACCCTGGGAATGCAGTGCGGTGACCCCCAGCATCTATAGTTTCCAAAAAGAGTAGAAACCCCCACAAATTAGAGAAAACGTGACAGAGCCAGAACTCTGCTTTGCATCTTTCCTCCCCTTCTCCTCCTATCTATGTCACCAAGCGTTTTCTATTAAGGCTTCTCCCTTATCCTACACGGTGCCAGAACCTGAATGAGTCACTGCTAGAGAAGGGCTTGTTGGATGGCAAAGGCGAAGAAGCAGCGTTACTAATGGTTTCAAAACAATAGGGAATACTTGAATGTCCAAAAAAGGAAGCACCAAACTTTTGCTGTGCTAGACTGTCACTGGCTTACTGTCAACTCATTAGGCAGCATCCCGAGCAATGACCAAGGAATGTATTTGAAAACACATTTGGGACTGGTTTGCAAGCACCAGAATGTTTACACTCGTCGTGAGATTTCCCCTTCTTTTGTATTTGGGTCATTGTGCTAAGAGTATTTGTAGTTAAGATTGTTGATTACCCCTGGCCAGAAAACAGCAGTTTCTTTTGGTGAGTATTTCTGAGGTTTTGAAATTTGGTTTTGGTCCATGTGTGGTGGAATGAAAATGGGAATTTCAGAGTCTTTTAGCAATAACAAAGAGAGAAAAATCAGAAGAGAAAAAACAGACAGAAGATGAACCTGGCATTAACCTGGTATATGGGAAGACAACAGCTTCTCCTGGTAAGGTGAAGACCTTAGAAATAACACTTTTGGCTATTCTGCATTCTTCTGTGATAGGCTATAGGAAACCTTTTTGATTAACAAAACATTCTAGGTTTAGCAGAATGGCAAATCTGGAAATAAAAAATGTCACTGAAAATATTTGGATTAGCTTTATTGAGAACCCAGAGCTAACATTACCTTAAAAGATTAGACTTGGAAGCATGGAAAGTGAAGAGATCTGCAAATCCTAATCTTGCATTCCTTTTAGAGGAAGCTACCTCTAAATTGTGTTGATTTAACAATATACAGTTCCATGAGAAAGAACTCAGAAAATTCTGAACTCAGAAAGAGAATGTAGCAGCAACTACATTTTACTCTTGGAAACATGAACTGTTTCCCAAGACTGTGCCTGCAATGACAAATGTGAGGCTGGTGTCTACATAACCTCTTTCATTATCAAATTGGTATTTTTTTCCTCTGAACAGTCATGTGGTTTTAAAGAAAAGCCATAGGCTCATCATAGCCAACAGCTATTACAAAAAGCTTCATATGTTGGAGAACAAAAGGGAAGCAGGTCAAATTGAAAAACATACTTTGAGGGATTGATATCAGATCCTGCTTTCCCTTTTCAGGTGAGACTTCCACTACTGTGGACACATCTAAAATTTCTAAATTACTCCAAAAAGTTGAGAATGTTATAATTAAAAAAATCCAGTTGACATTTGGAATAAATTACCAAGAAAGGCATTTGAAGCAAGGAGCATAAATAAGCTTAAGAATCACCTAGGTTTTTTTTCCAGATAAAAGATGAGGTGAGGAATATGGTAAAAAGCAAAAAAGTGTAATAGAAATTTAAGTGAAAGAAGGGTAGACATAGAAAGTTAGCTGGCCTTTTTCTTGTTCTTAAGTTGTTTTGTGCTTTAATCACAACCTAGAAACAACTTAGGACTCACTCAAGATCATAGAGCATTCCCTACAAGGTTTAATTCTATAAAACCTGTATTTTTGCACCATATCCTCTAATTACAAGCAGATGCAGAATCAACACCAGGTCAGCAACATATTGTATCTGGAGAAAAACCAACCTATTCAGGAATTTTAAGAAATATTTCAGGTATAGTGATCCAAAAGTGGCCCAGACTTGGGGGCCAGTGGGCTTAATCCTGCATCTTTTACATCCTTCGTACCCTTTGCACCCCGCTCCTGGCCCGAAGCGGTGGGGCTGGTGCTAGGTTGGGTCCGGGAGCTGCTGCGCCAGCGCAGCACTGCGCGTCGGTGGCGGCGCGGGGCTCGTCGCCACAAGTACCCTGCTCCACTTCTGTTGTGGAGGCAGCTGGCATCAGTTCAGGGCTCTGTATACCGCGTATTATTGTGCTGTGCAGACTCGAATGGTCCTATGGGACTTTGTCTGCTGGTTTAATTTAAAGCGAAACTTGGATTGTCAATGCATCCCAGAGGTGCAGCTCTTAGTGTCTTCTGGCATTCACTTCTGGTCCTGGAAGACAAAAGTATTTCTGGCTCCAGTTACAGAGAACAGTGTTAAAAATTGGCTTTGCTGTATACAAGGAGACTCAGATGTTGAAACAGGCTTTTGGAAAAGCCTGTTTGTGCTTGTGTGTAAGTGTAAGGTTTCTAGGGCAGGAAAAGGCCAGAAGTTTAATCCTGTGGCTCTCATCTTCAGGCTTCTCGTGTCTGAGGCACGTAAGAAGGAGGCGCTGGCTGTCACCACAGCTCTGCGGTGTTTGGGACAGAGAGGCTGGTGCAGATGGGGATGTGCCTTGCTGACAGAGATTGCCAAGACCCCTTTCTTTCCCAAGCTGGCTGCACATCTGTAGAGGTCTAACAACAGTGTAAAGATGCTTCCTCCTTCCTTCTCCTTGGCTCTGAGTGACAGCCAGAGAAGTGTATCACATCATCTCTAGTTTAGGTCATTTTATAAGCTTATATTATTTATTAATTGTACTTTTTCTCAGAGCTTCAGAGGTCATAATAACTGTCAGAGGGTTTTTTGCTGTTATAACCTGTGTGTTGCTACCATTGCAAATCCTTTCTACACACGAGCCCCGTAATCTGAGCAGGGTGGCATTTTGAACTCAAATTAGTGGGCTCACAAGGGAACATTAGCTACAGTTTATTAGCTCAGCTCCCCAGCTGCTAATCCAACCTCTCTGCATGACAAGCCAGTTGCTGTGTGTAGTACAGGTGTTGTTTCACAGTGTGCTCTCACTCCAGCCAGGCTAGCCCAAAAGGCATTAAGGGCAAGGCAAATGGTTTGATTGCAATGAAGATATGGTCAGGGTCACCAGCAGAGAGTTGCAAGTGATAGGCTTAAGATGTTATCTTCTGTGTAAAGGATTCAACCAAAATTTTCCTTTCAATTACAGGAAATGCTCAGGGGATGGCCTTCTCCAAAGGTTTGAGATACTTTGCTGAATCATCAATTTACAGCTTTATACACCTGTGTTTAAAAATCTCTTTAACACCACATCTACCTACCTGTGTTTTTGTTGTCTCCAATGGAAATCTTGCAGTAATGTAACACATTATGGCAACTGAGTCCTTTTACTCTAACACAGACAGATGATGGGAATAACTACACGGGTAACAGAGGGTTCACCAGTCCCAGCTCTGAAAGACTAAGGGACTGTTTCTGTCACAAAATTCAGACAAGCAAGCTGATCTGTGAATTTTCTAGAGTCTAGGTCGCCTTTGTTTACTTCCTTTGAAAGTCAAGTAGGCAACTCCTGGCTTAATGCTACTAAAGGCCACATTTAGGTATCCTAAATTCTACCAGCAGGTTTGCCTGGTGCTTCCTACTGACTGATCCTAGGTAGCTCCCTTTATGGTGCCTGTGCAGTTTTTTTGACACACATACCCCTGTGGCTCTTGGCCTTTTCCACAGACTGGAGATATGTAATTAGGTGGTATTTAATTCATCCTGGGATGGGTTTGAGAGTGGTTACATTGGGAAGGAGTACAGAATCTTTATTGTAGTGTAAATTCCCCTTAGTTCACTCTACTGTACTTAGGTATCATTTTCTGCCCTGAACTTTAAAGGCACCGTCCTGAAAACCAGGGTTAAAATCCCTAGTAGAGAGCAACAGTGAAAGACTTGTTGATCGGTGGGTCTATGGAAGCTGAAATAATAGGTAACATTGTGGCCTTCCTGACACAGTGTAAATTTTTGCTTAGGTTGCAGGATCACAATTTCACCTGTCCTCTACAGGTTGCTTGTGGTCAATGTAAGGGCTCTCAATTCAAGTTCTGTTCTGGAGAAATGAGCAATATAGTGGTTTATGTGTGGAAAATCAAATGGTTTATGGTCATAACTTAATGAGTTCCCCATATTTTTCATCGAGAAAGCTTTTTCCCAGCTACACACTTTAACTAAGCACCATAAAAATACTTGGAATGGAGTATGGTTTCAACATAGGTAGGTATGCAACAATTAAGTAAAACTATTTTTTGGTAAGAGAATGCAAGGTGGTGCAGAGAAGGGCATTGCTGGGTCAGAGGGCCATCAGCTGACTAGCAAGACATGAGCTGTTAAACTGGACAAGTCTTGTGTCCACCTACTGGGGAATTTGATTGTCTCCCTTGAGGAAAATTAATCACAAGTTTGTGCTTAAATATAAAGATTTGATGAATGATGCATTGGACAGAGTTCTACCACCATAAGCAAATCTACAAGGAGTCTGCAAAGATGTGTCACCAGCTAATACCTTATATATACTTGCACCAGCACCAATCCTGCCAGCATCAGCAACAGGCGCCTCAGACCAGCCTTGGGTCTGTCGCCCAGCCCAGCTCTGCTGCCCAAAGGTGGCCCCTTGGCACATTTTTAGCATTCCAGGACTGCTAAAAGACAATGCTGTGGCTGTTTCTTATCTCAGAACCAAGGGAAACCTCACTCCCCTTTGTGAAGTCATTCTGTCTCTGATGTTCCACCTTCCAGACAGTTTAACCGGTTCTGCAGTTGGGCCTTCTTGCCCTCCATGCCAGATCATACCTTGGTCACAAATTACCACTGCTGAGCAGTTACATTTTGAATTTCCCCTCCACCTGTTTTTAATAAGACCATTGAATCCCAGCCCAAGAAGATCAACAGAGGGTATTTACATATAACTGTTGTTAGAGGAACTTTCTTTCCAAGTCTGTCAACATGTGATTCATATCGTAAGCATGAGAGAATGTCACCTCACATTTTTACATGCAAGTTGTATGTGAAAAAGGAAGAAAAGGGAAGAAGTACATGAACGCTACAGAGTTCCAGAGTATTTCATGTTCCTTCTTCGTAATTACTGAGAAATGCAGGATATATTATTTTCCTTTGGTCCACATCTTGCCATCAGATTCCTGAATATCTGAGCATATCGCATTGAAGATGAGCTATATTCAGAGTGCTGCCCAGACTGGGTTAAAAGAGCCTCAAGATGAGTACCTAGAAGCTGATTCAAGAATACAGTCCCAGCCAGCTTTTCAGAAATGCCAAGATGTTTCACAGATGTATCATCTTTCAGCATTAAGCTCTTCTGAGCTACAGTCTAATGCTGATGTATCAGAGGTTGATAGCTGGTTTCTGTCATTGCGAACCTCTAGCTCAGATGCATTTCATTGGAAAAAGTCAGTTATCGGCATTAGAAAATCAAGCCCTTGGTCACTGGTTACTCTGCCAGCTTGGCGAAAGCACCACGTCCATGCTCACTGAAAATTAGATGCCAGAGTTGATTTTAGAGGCATTTGTATATCAAATTGTGTTTCCTAAAAGATCTTTTGATCTGTAAACACCTAGAAACAGCTTAAAAGTCTGGTCCCCTGTGACTATATAATTATATTAGAGAATAGAAGTTTGGTGTTTTAATGACCTAAGTTAGATTTTTGGAACACATACTTCCCCTCTAGATGAGTTTTCCATGTTGAACTTTTTTTTCAGATAATTGCAGGTGTAGACAGAAATGTTGGAGAAGAAAAAGATGCTGAGTATAGGAAAGCATTTCAGAATGAAAGGACCTGACTGGATCGATAGGAAACAGGATTTCAAAGGTCTTTGGAGCAAGTCCTGGATCAGGGTTTTTATTTATGTGGGTTGATTTTAAAGGACATGTGAATATTCCTGCAAGAGGATTCTGCAACAAACCATTTTAACTGGAGAAGATTTTTGCTGAATTGATTCCTACTTTTGATTTAATTGTCCAGATATTGCAGCCGTGCTACATAACTGGAAGCAATTACTAGAAAGGTACAGCAGATAAATCTGGCAAGTTTTCTCTACATATGTCAGAACTGTTCTTATGTTAATTGTCTGAATAGAGAATGGGAGTTCTGTGTCTTCTGGAAGCACTGAGTTTTTTTCCCCCCAAGTGGAAAGCAAGGTCAGAAAACAGCAACTGCCTCTTCTCCTTGCCTTGCACTCTTTTCCTGCACTGATATGGGAATTTGAATACTGTTCCCTGGCTGTTTTTGTAAATCTGTCCTAAAGTAAGGCATTTACATTTGAGATTTTGCCCAATGAATCATTTCACTGTCTGTCCTCAAAATCCTGAACTAGCTCTGTGTGAGAAAAGCTTGAAAGTGTTTGCACTGGTGGGAACAAAGGGGAAAAGAAGGGGTGAAAATGTGCTTTATATGCCTGCTCAAAAATATTAAAGCCAGTCATTGGGGTACTAAGTTCAGCTAAGCTCCTTCCTAAAATCTGCTGGATATCAGATAGAAGGACTTAGTCCTTATTCTAGTAAAGCTTCACAGTGGTGGTCTTCAGCTGTTTGAACGCAACATAAATACCATTTTCTGCCTTAAGATTTATCTCTGTGTGCCTGTGAAGCTGATTTAGGGGAATAAGAATCAAAGAAATATGGGAACTGCTGCTCTGGACTTATCATGGTATGCAGGATCTCTTGTAACTAAAATGAACTATCCTGAGTTACCTATTTTCCACTGAGTGCTTCATGCTGTCACAATATAAATCAAATACTCACAATAAAGAGTAACCGGTTGCCAGATGACAAATAGCATTGAAAACGAAAGGTTTCCTTTCTTCATGAAACATTTTGAAATCTTAAGTGATCTTGTTACTAGCAAGTGTAACAAAATTCTTGGGAAAGAAAAAATGGCTGATATGATTCGTAAAGGTTTGACTGAGACTTTTTTGCAGACAGGCTTTGACCTTGGAAAGAGGCTGAATGCCTTCCTCTTTGCTGGCTGCTCACAAACAGAGACTGTGAAAGTACTTTTTCTTCCAGGCCCATGTGCAGCTCCGCAGGGAGGTCACTTGAAGCCACTGTCCAAGCTCTGGTCCTGGCCCGGACTTCGGGGCAGTACACTCCCACAGCAAGCTGCAGGGTGTGACTGGTCTCCACTCTGGCAGATCCTGCAGTTTCAAGGTCTTCTCCATAGTCCTTTCTGCCCGTAGCAAAGTGATAGAAAAGGGATGTCCATGGGACCTGGGCTACTGACAGGGCAGAGTTAGGACATCCCTGCTCTGCTCCACCACCCCAGGCAGAACTGCTCTGGTTACACTCTTAGTGGTGCCCCTTTGGTCTTCAAATTTGCCTGTAAAACTCATTCCTCAGCACTGGCACAGTTCTGATTCCACGTGTAAAAAGTACTTTTTTTAAGCATTTCTCCAGTTGGTGAAGACAGATCGCTCCATAGTGTCTTTGTTTCCGCTCCCTACACAGATCTCCTGTAGATATAACATACGCTCATAAAACCAGCTGGAAGTGGGACATGTAAACTGCAGTCACTCAGCAGTGGCTGCTCATGCCAGCTTTAGTGGAACAGAGTGTGAGGATTACATTTATATTCTTCTGCTTCCCTACATAAAATAACTCTTTGCTCTTGGCACCAGTTCTGTAGCTTGTGCAAAAAGTCAGAGAAGCCACACCAGTTTACACTAGCTGAAGGTCTTCACCTACCTCTGAAACTTTAAAAATTTCTCCTTCCTGGGGAGAAGGAGATGGGGGGAAATAGGGAGGACTTGGCTATACCAAGTGAGAGCCTGTTCTGGGCTGGTGAGAATGCCAACACGCAGCATTAGCGGTTATGTTACTTTTCCTACCACAGGTGTTAATCTTGGCATTGGAGAGAGCCAGCAGAGCAGAACGAGTCCTGGGCTTCTGCAATGCAATGACGTTTCTTTAAATGGTCTGTTTACTTAGGTTGACAAATTACAAACTGGCAAAACTGGGAACAGGTTTTCCATTGATCCACGAAAAAGCTATAACAAGGAAGAAGGAACAGCAGACCTCTCTACTAATCCCCCTTCCCCAGTTCCCTCCACCCAGCCAGTCAGCTCTAAAAAGGTCTCTCCTGTTGGTCATTAAACTGGCTTTTGATCTGACAATGCCTCTCTTGCTACAATTGCATAGGCTGTGTCCATAATAATGAACCGAGTTTAATTTAAAGCTTTCTCAAAAGCCACTGAGAACTTGCCACTTGGTCCATCACTACTTAACATGGCTTGGCTTGGACGCTCTGGTTTTTCAATGAAAAATCATCCACCCGCCTCTTTCTTTAGGGAATGAAATACCAGTGAAATGTCTTACCATAGCACAGACACATCAGCTTGCTTTTCGGGTCCACTTACTCTTAGCACAGGTATGAGAAATCTTTCCCTCACCTCCCTGAACATACCTGCAAATGAACAGAAAAGTAACTTTCTTTTGGAAACATGGATACTTTAGGAATCACACAATATGTAATTTGTATCACTGTTGTGCAAACTGGCCCTGTGGAGGAGAACACTGCTTTGAATCAGCTTTGCAGATATTTTTTTGCAAAAAAAGAATAAAATGAGCTCATTTACATGTTTGTCACTTTTGGGCAATGTAGTGGCAATTTTCAGAAGTACTGAGGTGAATAGCACACTTTTAATATAGGCATATTATTTCTAACTGCTGAGATTAAAGTCTCTGGCTTTGGGTTAGGCTCACAGATATTAGCTGTGCCCCCTGGACTCATCTAGTGGCTACTTTTAAGTTCCTACAGCACTTTTTAAGACATGAAAAATATTTGAAGAAAATTAAGTTTTTAATGGAAACATGAAATCCCTTTGGATATTCTAACTGTGAAGAAACAGGGAAAATACATTAAGTACTTTTTAAACCAACAGTTATTAATTAGCAACAATAATAATAGATTTTAGCTCTGCCGGTGGTAGTAATGGTTTCAGTTAACTAGCTGAGCTGTACCAATTCAGCTCAGAAACATCAAAATTAAGATGACTTCAGACCTGCAAACTATAATTACTTTAGGGGAAGGGTTTTTCCTTCCTTTGCCTTCAATAAAATCCACTCTTTTCATCTATTCTTCCTCTTCAGCTAGCTTAATTAATACATAGAATATAAAGAAATTCTAAATTTTATTTCTTTTTCAGTGTTTCCTGTAGACTTGCTATGTCTTCCATAGAGTTTTCATTCTTAGTGACAGAGAAGAGCAAAGACTTGCAGATTTTTTTTTTTTTCATTTTCTTGGAAGCTTTGGTAGAGAATGACAATGTGATAGTTTATATTTGGCTTCTGTCATAATGAGTTCGCTGACACCAGGACTGAGGTGAGGGCTTTATAGCTGAAAGCATCATTTGTAATGTGAACATAATTGTCGGTTCTGGATCAATCAACATGTATCCATAAATGACACAGCTTTTGTGGATTCGATGTAGCTGAGATTTTCTTGATTGACTTCCTTCCCTTTTCTGGGCTCCTCATTCACTCTGTAAGCTATTCTTGCTTGCAGAAGCACAAATTATTCTCACTCACCATCACTGAAGGTACCTCATTGTTTTATTTAATGAATCTTTTCAGAGATGGTTCTGTAGACCCTTACTATGGCCCTGAATGTTATCTAGCATATCTGTGACTCTTTCAGCAAATCATCAAATTAAAAGATTTTAACCAGTGCAAGGAAGAATTCTTCATCTCTTTGATCAGCTTTCTATGAACAGAATGGATTTTTCTGTATTAGAAAATACAGAGTCCAGTCTCAGAAAAAGCTATTCAGGCTATTCTGCCTGTTAAAACAAGAGTGGATTAATCTCGGAGTGGATTCAACAATTGTTTGACTGTCCTATATTGGATGATGGGGGGTGGATTACAGGGAAGTGGGTGTCAGGTTCATGTGATTTTCATGTGCCCTTACAGTTCAACGGCAGCTGTGTCTGCTTATCTGGGGGCAAAAATGGAACCAAAGCCTTTTAAATGAATAATTGGCCCAACGTGTCATAAAATGGATGCAACATGGATTGTTCACAAAGAAATCATCCTGCAGAATTTAAACACAGACAGCGAAATCCAGTTTAGCAGCCAGGAACACCACTGCATATTACAACTGAATACAGAAAGTACTGAAAATATTCTTTATATGTAGAGATGATGTTTTATGTGAAGGCAAAATTATACCATCAAGTTTTTAGCATACACTTCTGTGGGAATCAAAGAAGTGTGCTCCCCAGAAAATGGATGGCAAACTGTATTTCATGGGGAAGTGTTCCAGGGACTGGGCTAGCATAAAAACAGGCTTCTCCCCAGGCTTGATGGAGAAATTTGTATAGTGCTTTCTGCCCCTTCCCCTGGCTTCCACCCACCCTGCACCTGTCGTCTTTGCCAAAGTATGCAAGTTGCTCTTCTTTAGCTGATTCACTCCACTTTATGATCTGAAAACACTCTTCCATCCTGGAGCAGATGTGGAAACTTAGAAGAGCAGCTGTGGGATTTTGTGCTGCAAAAGGAATTGGCATTGGTGCAACGAGCATGTTTGATACTTGCTTGTCCCATGTAAATCACCTACCTTTTTCATCTAAATGAAACCATACGGTCCTTGGGAACTGTGAAGTGAACACCTTGAAGGTAGTCTTCTGTTCAGGATCGTATAGGAAAATACAGGAGAACTGAATGGGAGAGAACCAAAATTCAGAGTGACAAGGGGCAGACCCATTCATTTCCAGTGTCAGATGAACAAACTTACATTCAGTGGGTCAATCTGCCTTGATAAAATATATCTTATTCTCAAAAGGTCTGAAAGTCTCTGTGACTCATCTGGATACGAGTCAATACAATGCTAGTGTTGGTTCTGGTCTGTGTGTTCTCCAGAAATTTGTGCTGCTTTTACCTTACTATATGAATTCCTACCTTTGCTTGGGTCGTTATTCCTCTCACCTAGGAAAATGTCTCAGCTAATGCCATGTGTACCATCTTTGGTTTAACAGCTGAATTACAATATTGTCTCTCCTTCTGTTTAGACCTCTGAAGTATGCATCTGGGTGTTTATCTAGCAGCCTGCTAGCATATCCCACAGCTCCTTAGAAAGGAAAACACTACACAAAATCTATTTTTCAACAGGTAAGTAGAAACATATCAAGCTACTCGCAATCACAGTTCAGGATGATGTGGAAGGGAACATAGACACTTCCTAGAAGAGAGCAGAGCCCACCTCCCAGCAAAGGGGGAAGAGTAATGTTTATCTCAGTCCATAGATGAATGTGGATGGAAGCTGTCAAGCCAAGACTGTGCAGGGTGCTGCATTGACCTTTCGATGTCTCAACCACTGCAGCTAAATTCTGAGCTTTACAGATAATTCCACTTACTCCTTTGTTTATAATCATATTTGTTCTTCAGACCCTTTCTTCATCATCTCACATAGGCATCAATTACCATCTTCCTCTCTCTCTTCAAGCAGGTCTTTTGAATGAACGTTGCCAACTTTCCCCAGGTGCCCAGTGTATTTATGAAATGTGTTAGAAGACAAGTCCAGCAGAGAAAAAGAATGAGACACTCCAAATTAAATGACAAAAGGATGCTGCCAAACTTGGTTTTGAACACAGCCCAAAGCACAATATACATAAGAACTAATTTAGGTACCAGCAGCCAGACTGTGGTGTTTTATGTGGGTTGGCTTTTGGACTGCCTGCTACTATTAGACAAGTATTGTAACAAATTAGGGAAATATTTTCTGCCAGAAAAGTGTGAAGTCTAAAGACTTGCATTGACTTCTTCAGACATAAGGTTTCTTTTTGTTATGCCTTTCCATACTTTTGTGTGTATGTGAGAAAGTACATGTGCAGGTGCTCCATGAATTTCATGTTAGGCTTTGGGGGCAAAATACATGCTGATGTTGACACATACAGTAGGACTAGAGAACTTAAATAAAGGAGATGGGAGAAAGAAGGTAAGAACTGTCGTGGACTGAAAGTACAAAGCTGGGAACTCAATTAAAATGGTAGAAGAGAGGAGGAATTAAAGGGAATCAGCAAGTAATAGAATAATACATATTATTATTTTTGTTGTTCCTGTGCATAATATGTATATATGAAAGGCACCTGGCACAAAAACATGCAGGACGGGCATTTGAAGCTCCTTGCACCAATCAAGAAGCACAGTTTAGCACTGAAGGACAGCCATAGGCAGTGTCCCAGCTGTGGCTGTCATGCTGCCGCTGCGATGCACACACTTCCCTTGCAGGGAGGAGTAGCTCCAGGCCAAGGAACGGTGTCCAGGTCCTTACACCCAGTGTCCTTGTATTGTCCAAATATACCTAATGGGACATGAAGCAAAATGCAAAATGCTTGTTGGGCACTGAGCATAAACCTCTCTGCGTGCATCTTTCCCTGGCTTTCTCCCTGTTGGCATCCAGAGGCACTGAGGACTGGACGATGTGGCTGTGGAGCTGTACTGTGGGACAGTGCTCAAGACACCTCCTGGGAAGAGGAACAGGGCCTGACTTCCATCAGACAGCCTTCAGGAGAGCTGGCGCTTTAAATGAGTTTATTCATAGTTAAATATTTTACATGAGTTACTCAAGAGAACATGTTTGTTAGAGGCAGGTGGTGACTAATCATCCTTTAGCCCACCTTTACCACATTCAAGAGCTGTCAGAAAGCTGACAAGTAGAAAAATCTTTTAGTAACTCTTCATTATAACAAGCTGACATAGCAGGCACCGACCCCCACTGCTGTTGGATCAAAAAGGGAAAAATGGGGCTTCCAAGTTCCTTTTTCTTGTCCTTGGAGCTTCATTACTTAGGTAATGGCAAAAATATGTTTTTCACATGGTGAAACTAATACATGTATAAGTCTCCTTCCCCACACAGAAATTAGTCATAGCTTCCAAATTCAGAACTTAATTTTTTTTAACTCTTCTTTGCTGTTGCAGCTGAGGTTAGAGATTTAGAGGGTCTTCCTTCATGGTCTCATGAAGTGCCTTATGCACTGTCTGTCAGCAGAATAAGTAAGCCAAACTTTAGTTAACTTGCAAGCAGAGAGGGATGGCTAAGTGTCAGCATATTCTCCAGCCCAGAGCAGATGTCGAAGTGCCCTATACTCCATAGCTGCCAGGCAATGAGTAGAGCAGCTCTGAGCCTCCTGGTATATAGCCTGGGGGGTGACACAGCCATTTTCTTTGTCCTCAAGCTGAGGAGAGACCAAAAGGCAGAGTAAAACTGCTTTTATATCCATTCTTCTGGGAGTGGGACTAATGGTAGCTTGGGTTAGCATAGAGAACCAACTTAAAATGTAGCAGATGTTGCTTTTAAGCCTAATCTATAAAAGGTGGGTGGTTTAAAAAAAAAAAAAAAAAGAATTAGCAGTGCAATGAGGAAAAATATCCTGCAGCCGGAATAGAGAACACTGTAGGGATGAAAGGAAGCTAGGTATTCTTTGAGATGGCAGATGTACTACCAAATATTTATTTCTTTTAAATACTTTCTTAAGTCTTTAAAGTAAGGTAGTAGCTTCTATTGTTTCCTTTGGCAGCTTATTCTAGCCATGAGTTTCTCTGTGTAATGAAATTCCACCTACAGTAAATCTTCTGAGTGCCTGGTTGTTCCTGAGGTTTAACTCTTCCAAGGCTGGCTCTCTGCTCATCTGCCTGCCCTGCATTGAGTTAATTCCAACTGATTCCGAGACTAACATCAACAGTCTTGTCCTGGATGGCCTGGTCTGTCAGTTGGATGAAATAAGTGATCCAGCTAGCTCTATTTTCCGTGATTCTCTTACTTACCTACCTGATTTGATCACTGGAAATCTCAGTCTTTGTTCCCACCTAAGAACTCATTTTTTTTATCTGGAGAATCACTCTTTATGAATTCAGCGGATTCCAGTCACAGCTGGAATCTGTGTGATTGGAGCCCTGGATGACCCCAGACACACCAGCTGGCCTACTGTGCTGGTCAGTGATCTTCAGGCTGGGCTGCGCTGCCTGAGTATCTTCATTTAGTGAGAGGACGGCATTGTGGCACCCATATGTACATAAAACATGTATCATGACTGGGAAAAGGCACAAGGGCCTGGAGCAGGCTGCTGTCCTTTCCAGGGTAGCTCCTCTGACTTGCCTGTTGTCAGAGGCCAGCTGATGCCTGGTGACTTATTTTGCAAGTCATCTGCAAGTTCTGAGCAGTTACGCCTCATTTCATGCTGACTATAGGTTTGTAGCCGTAGCTGCAATAACCCCAGGCTGTGTTCTAGCTATTCCTCCTTGACTGCACCAAACCAGGCACTGTCAGCAAGAAGCAGCAATTCGTCCTGATGTGACTGCCCAAGCAACACAGATCAGTCAGAGCCAAACACCAGCAGAGAGTTGATGAATCCAGTAAAAACATGACCAACTGATGGATGAAGGAAGCCAACAGACCCTCCCTGACAGCTTTGGTCAAATAGCAACCAGGCAGCCACAGCTCAACCCAAGAGAGCTTCCTCTTGGGACTCCTGGCTGCCAACCTCATGGGAAGCAGGGGACTTTCCTATGCGTCTTAAAGTCCTTTCCATGTTGCAGTCTTTTCTGACTTAAGAATATTTATCAGCTATTTGGGAAATGTATATTATTTATGGAAATAAAAAATGTGAATTAAAAAAAAAAAAGGAATTTTTTTGAGCAAAGAAGGTAACACAGTCTGCTGAATGAACTCTCCAGCCTCAAGCTGGTGCCACTGTGCTTGAAGTTCCAGCATTTTCTGTGGAACATTGGAACCATGTCTGCTCCAGGCAGAATTGTCCAAAAAGGTTAAAAACAATGACCCTGAAGTCATCAGCTGCAATCATCTGAATCCCATATGCCTATATGTCTTGCAGGCATTTTACCTTTGTGAAATCAAACGTAATTCCAAGCAGACAAGTTCAGTTCAAATAACGGAGCCTATGGGAATATACCAGAGAGCTTCTAATTTTGTACCTAATTTGTTAGAGTATTTCTGATTACCCAGTGCTGTTTTCCTTCGTCTTAAAGTGACATGTCTTAATGATCAGTTTTACACCGTCCTCTGAATGTGACTTCAGTAGCACAAACAACAGGCTGAGCTCCTTCTGTTTTTCTCTGACTTCAGGGAATAAAAAAAGAAAAAAGGTTTTCAAGAGCCATTGTCATGTTGCAGATTTCAGAGTATTTCCTCTCTTTACATACAGAATGGTTTTCTTAATTATTTCTCAATATTTGTTGGTAAATACTGTCTTGATATTTATTTAGCAGGTTGACACTTCAGACAAGATGAAATTCACGTTGAGTAAATTGAAAGGTAGAAGATGAAATTAGTGTGGAACTGAAGTGTCTCAGTCAGCATCTATGCTGAAGTCAGAAATCAGAAAAGACCTGGAGCTTAAGGAGAGCATTTTATCACCTGGAGAAAGCATTTTTGAGGGGCATAGTGTTGCCACCTATTCATCCTTAACTTACTTTTCTCCAGCAGCAATTGCTGATCTTATATTAACCAACATCCCTCTTCAATTTATTCAAACTGCTGTTTAGAATTCTTCCACTCTATTGCCATTGACTAAAACATCAAAAAGATAGCTACTCGGAGGGACCAAAAAGGT
Source organism: Phaethon lepturus (assembly GCF_000687285.1). NCBI lineage: Eukaryota > Metazoa > Chordata > Aves > Phaethontiformes > Phaethontidae > Phaethon > Phaethon lepturus. The sequence goes on along the minus strand of NW_010543903.1, from coordinate 58,157 downwards.
ATGTGTGGATTCTGGCACCTGTGCCAAAGTTTTGGTCTGTATATGTAAGTAGTAGAAGGCACTTATTTCACTAGGAGTTAGATGCTTAAATGCCTTTGAGAATCAGAGCTTTATTGTGAAATTATGTAAACTTACTACTTTTTTTATCCTTTCCTTTTATGATGCATTTAATTCAGATGGTAAACATGTTGTGGAAGGAAGCAACCTTACTGTTTAATCATTCTGACTGCTTAACACATGACCAACTTCCATAAATAAATAATTAGTCCAGGTCACTGTGTATGGTACTGCCTGACTGACTGGTTGAAAAGGGGGAGGCTAGAAATGGCAGAGAATAGGCTGTGTGCATAATTTTTCTTTCCTACAATAGACTAGGAAACAGACACCGACGCATTTATATTGACAGAATCTGAATATTGGCTTATTTTATGTGTATAGAAACTTCTCCTTCTGTGTGACATCCTCGTCTTTCTCTCAGGAGCTGTGAACATTACATAACTATTGAACAAGAGTCTACGCACTGTGTTAAATTTCTGAAACTTGCAAGGAGGAATGTGTCACCTGTCAGAGAGATGTCACTTTGGCTGACTGCTGAGTGCTTTGAAGGGGGCTCTACTCCACTTTGCACATATTCTCTGTGAAATGGTTTAACAGGATGAAGTGACTTATTTCAGTTGACACAGCTTCTCAAATAAATGAAAAGAAAAATAATCTCTCCTGTAGATTTGTTAAGCCACAATTAAATTATGGCTATTCAAATGAGACCTGAGCTATATCTACCTGGGATCATCTAGCATCATGTATCCAGGTACCAAATCTGTCATAGCTGCATTAGCTATGGGGTGATATGGCTCTACCCTACTGCAGGGTAAATTAGTCCTTAAGGGCTTCTGCCCAATGAGTTTGTTTTGTGTCCAGTATTTCAGCTTGCATGGTTATCATACAAATTTTTGTGCCAGAATGATGCACCCTCAGTAGTAAATCTAATTGTTCTACTGCCTTTTCCCCTCTTCTCCCTTAATTTAAATGACTCTTTTTATTGTGGTTCTGGATAACCAATGCTTCATAGTAGATCTTACCTTTACAGATCATGATCAGTTGGAAAATTCTTTCTTTATTTTACAGGCAGAAAAATGAAGCACAGAAGAAGATGACCGAGTTCTAGGCTCTGCATCTGTATTTGTACATCTCCATCCTGTTCTTGACCTTATTCCATCACTGAGTTGAAACAATGGGTGACAACATATGTCTTTGCATAGAAACTGAAAAAGAAGAATTATTATGACAAAGTGTTGAGCAGTTTTGGAACTCTATTCACATGGAAAACTGATCGGAGTTTGGGAGATGAAAGAGTGTCCTTTGGGAATCAGTATCACCATTAACTGTCAGTGACCCACAAACAGCATCTTCCAAACAAAACGTTAAGGGTTAAAAGCATGTAGAGCAAAAGACTTTACTGTTATGTAAAACTCTATATCTTTCCCCTTAACTAATCTCAATCTGTTATTGTAAACATTTATAAATGTCACTCTGTCCTGCTCTTGTTGGGTGCTCTGTCACTTTGTGTCCCTCTGAGATGCTTGGGCAGCAGTCCGGTACAGGGTCCCACCATAGTTTAGTACCTTCCCCTAGTCTTACAAGTAGCCTGAGATAAACATCAGTACATGGGGCCCTCTCCCAGGATCACTTGCTGGTCAGATGGTAGGTCATATGGAGATAATTGTATTCAATTCAAGATGTTCACAATAAAAAAAATGATGTAGAGGTATTGTAGAGAGCTGAAAAATGATATGGTGCTGGAAGACCAAGCCTGGATTCTAGTAGTAAAGGAACTTGCCCAGTTGTACTGCTGACCTAGCTGTTACATCTAGATGTACAAATGCAGACCCCATAGAGATAACAGACTGCATGCTTTCATCTGGACTAACGATGAAAGTCCTTCTGAGGACTTTGAGGTTCAAAGATGTGGCTAGATTTCTGTGGGCTTGTGCTGTTACCTCCATCAAGTATGCATGCCATGCAGGTGCCCATAATGGTCATTGGTTAAGGGTCCCTGCACTGCACCCTTTTGCATGGCATAAATATTTCTTCAGACTCTTTAATGTATTTAAGAGAAGGCTGAGAGATGTCATTCATAACACATTATAGTTACTTGCATGAAGACTATATATGTCAAGAGGTAGATGCTTTCCGTGTTTTGTTAAACATACATAGCAGTGTGATATAAGAGACTACATGAATAAGGCTTAGATCCACGAGAGCTCTGAATACCGAAACATTTAGTCTTGAAATAAGATATGTGTCCCATCAGTGATGATTAGACCTTTGGATGGTTTAGCAAGGCAGGTGATAAATTTGCATATATTAGAATAATCTTTAAAATGTTTTTTAATTTTTATTTTTTATTTTAGGAAGACAGCTCAGTCCAACAGTGGGAAAACCTTTTACAACCTGGATATGCTGGTGTCAGATGACCACCGTTACATGGATTGTCATTTCTAGTATGAAGAAAACCCCAGAAAATTAACCTTGTGCAGTTCTATTGCCTTATTCTTTGTCTCTGAAGTCCATAAGCCATTAAGTATATTTTGGCAAATCTTGCTCTGGACTCATGAATTGTCAGTAACTGAAAATGAGCAAGCTCAGCATATATATGTGTGTGTATATATATGTTTATATCAATACTTGCTTATAACACATTATAAAAAGCAGCTAATCTCATCTGCTTATCTTATATGAAGAAGTACTGAAGTACCAGACACACAAATCTTCATAACTGGTGTTTTTCTGGCAAATTTTAAAAGTAGACATGTAGAAGTGCCAAATACATAAATAATCTTTGACAAGTCCAAAGAAAGACTGTTAACATTTTTTTTTAATACTTTACAAGCTCAAAGGTCATGCAAAGGTTATGTTAAGCCAGTTAACATCATGCTCAAGCATCATGGGAGCCTCATTCATAAATTAATGTGAATCAGAAAAAAACTTTGATGAAATAACATGCTAGCTAAAAGAAATATATACATGTTGTTGTTTAATGCAATACAAATTAAAGAATAAATATTTTAACTAACTAAAGCTGTATCCTTTTTGACCTAAATCAGTGAATCAGTAAACTCTGCAAAATTTGGGAAGAGTAAACCAGTTTTTACCCTATATGGAACAGGTTATGGTTCAATAAACAGTTTCCTTAGTGCTCCCTCCAGCACCCCTGTTGGTTTTATTTTCCAGCCACATTCCCTTAGTAATTCTTTTTGTCTATATTTACTGTATTTTGCTCAGTAACAAAGTCCCTGACTGTATTCATACCAGATAATGTGGTTAGTTCTATTACAACAGAGGTTTTGAATTTGCAGTGTATACATGTTTTTTTCCTGAACAGGAAAGTTGCAGTAATCACCGAATCAATCAATATTGATCATTGCCATATGGACTTTGCTGTCTTTATGCATTATGTGAACAGTCTTTTACTGAATTGACTTCTGTGAATCTTATCGTACCTGAATCACCACAAAATTTTGAGATATACAGAACTGTAAGTGCCTTAAGTCCTCCACCTTTGAAGCTGACATTTGTTTGATGTTTGACCTTAGTATTCCTTATTTCCTGTAGAATTCAAGGAATTGTAAATTCAAAAATTCTTTCAAAAATCAGCGAGACATTTCTATGTTGTTCTCTGTTGAGAATTTGCAATAAGGCCATTGCCTAGAATATACTCATAAAAAAAGTAAAAAAAATTCTAAGCACAAGATTGCTTCTTTTGAAAGATGAGGAAAATGCCAGAAGCACAATAGTTGCTGTTTTAAACCTCTCTCTGGACTACAGCATCCATTTCACTGAATAGCACACAGACAGTCCAATGAAAAAAAAAATTTCTGTGTTTATGCTGGCAGGAATCCTGGTCACTGTCAAGGGAAACGTTGTCTTCAAAAAAAGTGATGTTTTAGATGAAGATTCCAAAAAATGCCTCTCAGTTTTGACATCACTATGAATTCAGAAATGAAGTAATTAAAAAACTAACTCAGGTATCGCAAAAATTCATACTATAGTGGCAGATATTTTAGTACTCCATAAGGATTCTTGCCTCGTGCTGAGTTCTACTGCAGCTTTTTGTTTGGAGACAAGAGTGGTGTATCCTGCACAGGGAAAGGACATGCAATTTTAAGAGAAGATGCAGAGTACAGAGCAACAGAGGATGAGGTGCAGGCTCTTTCTTCACCCCATCCCTGTTTCCCATGATGTTACAGGAACTTGCTGGAGGGATACATGGTTAATGCCCGATGGGGCATTACAGGGCAGCTCAGGAGAAGTGTTCCTTATAGATGGGCAGCTGAAGGTTTTTTCCCTCCCAGTCCCAGATATTAAAAAACCGTGTTACACAAAAAATACAGAAAAGAAGAGGGGGCTGGAGAAAGATGATAGAGGGGCTGGACAGGAACAAGGGAGATCAGCAGGATACCTGGATGTCAGCATGATGACATCCAAAAGCTCATCTGGTATCTACACAGAGAGCAAGGGGATGCCTGGTAATCAGGGTTTTGAGGTATAGTCAGAGAGTAGGAAGGAAGCTCTGAGTAGTAATAGGGAACACAGAAGAATCACTTATGAGGGAGAAAAGTGGTGGCCAAAGACTTGTCTATCAGGAGAAGATTTAGCAAAGCAATTTTCATGATGCAGTCTCTTTGTCGTCAGAGGAGGAAGAAAACAGCAAAAAGCCCAGCCTCATTTCTGCTGTTGGCTTTTTTTGGTTTTGTTTTTTTGGTTTTTTTTTGGTTTTAATTTTAGAATCATAAAATCATAGAATAGTTTAGGTTGGAAAAGACCAACTGTTAACCTAACACTGCCAAGTCCACCACTAAACAATGTCCCTAAGCACCACATCTACATGTCTTTTAAATACCTCCGGGGATAGTGACTCAACCACTTCCCTGGGCAGCCTCTTCCAATGCTTGACAACCCTTTCAGTGAAGAAATTTTTCCTAATATCCAGTCTAAATCTCCACTGGAGCAACTTGAGGCCATTTCCTTTTGTCCTATTGCTTGTTACTTGGGAGAAGAGACCGATATCCACCTTGCTACAACCTCCTTTCAGGTAGTTGTAGAGAGCGATAAGGTCTCCCCTCAGCCTCCTTTTCTCCAGGTTAAACAACCCCAGTTCCATCAGCTGCTCCTCATAAGACTTGGGCTCTAGACCCTTCACCAGCTTTGTTGCCCTCCTCTGGACACGCTTGAGTACCTCAATGTCTTTCCTGTAGTGAGGGGCCGAAAACTGAACACAATATTCGAGGTGCGGCCTCACCAGTGCTGAGTACAGGGGGATGATCACTTCCCTGGTCCTGCTGGCCACACTATTTCTGATAAAAGCCAGGATGCTGTTGGCCCTCAGAGAAGCCATGACAATGTACCCAGAGTAACACTATGACTCTCAGACACAAGGGGCCATTACACTTTCATTGCTGCTTTTTCCAAGCCTGTCTTCCCCAGGGATTACTTCTGGGTGGTAAACCAGCAAGATCACCAAACTCCTTTTCTCCTATTAGCAGTGGCTCCATGATTCAGATTTATAGAAGTGAGCACCCCTTGCTCAGACCTCTGCAGATCTTGGCCAGCTCTTCCCAAGGAAAACTTAGGTAGGTAACTTGGATATTATCACGACACTAGATTTTTCCCTTAAGGAGATACGGTATTCATCTAATATGGTCCTTACCCCTTTTGTGTGTTCAACTACAGTTGAACCTACTCTCTAGTTTCAGTATGTGACAAAAGAGGTTTTGACAGAGAAGAAAGTATTCAGTACGTAGAGGGACTTACAGGTACTGCAGCATCCTAGCAGAAAAAAATTTTGATAGTTCTTATATTGTATATCCTGAACAACAAAGCAATACTGAGCAATGTCTGATTTCATCAATATGGGGCTGATCCTGTAATCATTAGTCATGCTGAAATACATCTCACTTCACTGTTAGCATTTTCTCATCAGCAGGGCATAAAACAACTCAACACATGCTTGCTCTGCGGATTGGTGCAGTGTACCACTACCACAGACAGAACTTCTAAATGTCTGTTTTAATACCAGCTTCTCTAATTCATCAACTAATCTCTCCTGTTGCACATACTCTTAGAAAGAGAGAAGCAGAGATCTCCAAAATATAGTAAGAAAGCAATGTTAGGGATTTCTCATGGAAAATCACCTTGCGTGTTATGAAACTGAACTGCACTAGGTTAGCCACTAAACCTTAATCCAAGTAAAAAATGGTTTTCGTAACTTGGACTTAATCCTTGATAAAGCTAATTTACTGGTGACATGCATTGGTACCTACCCATTCAAATGTTTTTTTAAGGCTTGATGAACCTCCAGTTTGGAAAGCCAAGGGGAAAAATATTACATTCATGAAAATATAACAAGAGACTAAACTTTTCTTACATGTATTTTGTCTTCTTTATATGAGGAAAGGTGGAAAATATTCTCTGTGGGGAAAATGGAATCCCACAGCTGCTAAGACTTGGGACCTTATCCTTCCCCCTTTCTCCTCCTGTAACCTGTTTTGCTGATTTCTTGGGAACACTGGGATGATCCCGCATGTATAGATAGCATCCTAGAGCCCTAGCAGAGTCCCAGTACAGGAGCCTGTATGCTTCTGCTTCTATTACACGTAAAAGGCAGCTCTGTTTTAAAGTGAAACAGTTGTTAAAATCAGTTATCTTTCATTTCTTCTAAAAAGCCTTTTCCTTGCTATCTGCAAGGACATATTGCTATAGGCAATTCCTTAATTCTATTGTCAACCCCTACTAGTACTAAACTGCTACTCTTCCATATTTAAGAAAAACGATGCTTTTTATAGCAATACAAATGCTTAGAGCTCTTTCTATTTGTCTTTTGTTTATTAATATCTTCAAAACATTTTGCTTGCTTCTATAGGACTCTCATTTCTTTTCCACTGAGCTATATGTATTCCTTTCTTCTCTTTAGAGTCTCTCCTGAAAAAGCCCGGGGGGGCTGAGTAGTGCAATTCTCGGACATCTTCCTCCCAGCATGCTCTCCGTTCTCCAGCTCCAGAGCAGGTATTGTTCTGTCTGGTCATGGTACCCCCTCGTTTATTCTTAGACACAAAATTTGTAAGTCATATCCAGATTTGTGGGCTCAGATATTGCTTTAAACACACAACCATGTCACAAGGTCAGACTTGCTTAGCAAGTTGAGTAATCTGTTTTGGAGATGGAGTAATCTCAGATGGAAAAAGGAGGAAAGTTTAATATAAGGGATAGAATTAACCTTCTATTAACAAATCCCACACCACTCAAAACACACGCACGGGGCATGACAACAAGACATTTTGTTCATTCTTTTCACCCAGTCTGGTCAAAACTTATTTTAGAAGAGACCAGCAAAGAAAACATAGAACAACAAATCCTAGCATATGCAAGCACGCTCATTTTGGCAATGGAATTGTTCCTTAATGCCTGATTCTTCCCAAACCATCCTCTGCCATGTCAAATGGTTGACAAGTGTTGCTTCCTGAATTCCAAATAAGCTATTCTTTATCTTGAGACAAAAATGTGGAATTTTATCTGAAAATTATTTTTGTCAAAAGAGAGGGTTATTCTGCCCTTTCCTAACCAGACCTGTTTATTTAAAGGACTCTCTGCAAGTGAACCTCCCAGTTACTGTGTTTGATAAAACTGTTTTCAGGACACTGTTTTTACTTTGTGTGGTCAGAGTCTGCCTGAAAAAATATGGCATGAAGTGGAGGAGAATAAAATTGTCTGTTCATCACACACTGAAGAACTCATGTGAAAAAATATAGTGTATTCTCTACTGCACTGAAGTTTTTCAGAAATATGAATTGTTATGGTAATCACAGTAGTAAACTGAGATGTCCTATATTCTCTACATCCTCTGAATAAGCTGGTTTCTGAAGTATTCTGGAGGGTTTTTTTTGTGAGAGTATTCTTCTTATGAGATTTTCTGGGGAAGGGTAAAATGAGAACTAAAGGTGAGATGAACTACTTAAAATCATACTGAAGTCCACAAGACCAGATTCCTAACACTTTGTCCTGAGTATCAACTCATTAAAGGATTCATCCTCTCCACTACCTTCCTACAACATAGATGACAATTTTTTCCTGCTCCCATCTCTTTTGGGAGGGGGATGGAGAAGGCATTTTGATAACTGGTAACTACCAATGCAATGAAATAGGATTCCAAAACATCATGAAGTTTCTGTGCTTGGGTTAAGGCATGATTCTTCAAGTGAAATGAAAAAACTCTAAAATTACATACAAAGAAATCAATATGTTTTTTCAGCTTGCTTGAAAAATTATCTTGCAAAAGGGTCTTCATGTTTCAAATTCCATGACCACAGCTGAAACACATAAACTGAAAAGAAGTGCTATAAAGACATAAATCTTCATACAAATCATAGATTTGTTATGCCATTATTGCTGCTCCTTGGCAAACCATGCAGTCATTTTCCATTCATTTAGAATTCAGTCAAGTAGGATCAATTCAGGCTTTGCTTGTCTGTATCCTGTGATGTAATGCCATCTAATGAAGCTGCAAAGTATAAAATCTGACTTCAGCCAGCCAGACCATTATAATGCTCTTCCTTCTGTTTTGACCTTTAAGAGTGTAAGGCAATGAGTGCTGCCTGTAACTAGCACTTGTGGCAACACGTTGAGTACAAATACAGATGATGGGTCTGTTGCTATGAATCATCTAGATAATGTTATCTAAGCAAATAATTTATTTCAAATGAGAAAACTTCATTAAAGAAACACCAAGACTGCAAAGTCAGGCACACAAAATTTAGGAAATGATGGAACAGATGGACCATTCAGCTCCAGTTCAACTCCCCTAGTATCTGCCATGTTACAGTTATGTTAGAACATAGTCATATGTTCAGAAATGATTTTTCCATGGATGTGACTTAGTGAGTAGCTAAGTTTGTTCTGCCTCTGTTGCAATGTGTGTGTTGCTCATGAGAATACAATCTGAATGCAGAACTATACATTTCCTGGTAGATCTTCTGCTAGGCTTGCTTAAGAAAATTAGTGCTTCAGAAAAACTGAATGATCCTTTTGCCATTTATGCACATAGACACACATGCATACAGGTAAGCGTGTTTATAAGATTCCTATAAAGCGTGTTGAGAACACCACATCTTTATAAGGCCTATGCAAGACAGAGGCAGCAATCTCCTTGTGCATTTCCCATGGCATTCTCCTAGCCACAGAAATTGGGAGACCCTGGCAGAAGGAGCCTGTTCACTCTGTGGAGCTTTGGAGTGTAGCACGCCCAGTCCCCTCCAGGCTGCCTCCCATGTAGTGCAGTTGGTGCATGAGAGCTGACATTATGACCAAATCTGAGCAGGTTTCCAGAAGACTGTCTGATGTCATCTTTACATATTTGTTGTTACGGCAAGAAGGTGCTCAAAAATTCTAGGCTGTGCAGTGTGGCTGAGCAAAAGCTTTGTTAAAAAAAGGAAAGCATAAATAAAACAAATGAGTATGCTTCCAAAGTGTGACAGAAGTATCAAATGTTCCTTGTGACAACTGGGAGAATAGAATAGGTGGGAACTGTCACCTCTGCATTGCAAATAGAGAAATCAAGGCCTGGACTGAAGAAATGTGCCAAAAGCTATACAAAGATTCAAGGGAAAATGGGAACTAGCAGTTTTCATCTCCCATCTCTGTGCTTATTCCTCTTAACCATGCTGCTCTTCATTATCCACATATTGCAATGTATTTTTCCACACTGGTACTCAGCCTTGGTGGAGAACTTGAAAGGCAATTTGCAGTCAGCTGGAATCATCCAGGCACAAATAATTGTCTTGTGAGCACATGGCATTTTCTTGTCCTGTTCAGTTCAGCACTGTCAGTCAGAGCATCTGCTCAGTGACCTGTTGTGTATATCGTGCAAAAGGTCAAAATGCTACATTGCCACTGTTTGTGGTTTTCTGCAGCTCTCTCTACCAGTGCACTTTAACTTCATCAACTGGATGTGCAAAGAAATTAAAACATACTTTAGCAAGCAGTAATGCAGGATGCACTTTCAATAAAAGTGAAAGAATTTTGTTATGCAAATATTTCCCCTTGACATAAAAAAGAAGTAACAACCACCTCCTATCAGCCCAAGAATGCAAGCTGCAGCAGCAATCCGAACATCACTTCCAAGGGAAAATCCCAGTTACTTTGAAGTGAAGAGCATAACTTTCATTGCATTTGATAGACAGAATTCTACCACTAGCATCTACATTTATAGAAGGAATCTGTTGGAAAGCTTGCCTGGAGTAGGGGAAAGGGAATGGGAGATTGTGGCAGGTGAACACGAGAAATTGCTTGAGAACAGTTTGTTTTGTTCCAGCTCAAAACTCATTACTCACCGCAGTGACTGTTCAAGATCCACTTTAACTGTCTGTTGCATAAATTCTAGTCATGTTGAGTTATTTGATGATCTAGGCTGCCAGTCTAACTTATTACAGATGAGGCAATAGAAAATACATTTCTATTTTCCTTTCTCTGATCTACACTGCACATTTACATCTCCAGCAATACTGAAGAATCACCTGTTAGTTACATTTCACTTGCTTTTGACAGACGTTATAACCCAGATGTATTTTCTAAGTATCCTTGGGTCTGCATTATGTTTTCTCAGGGCAATTTCCTCTTCCTTTTGTTGTTTTTTTTTCAATGCTCAGTGAGAGACATCCATCAATAACCTAGTGGAAATGACTCAGGAGATTAGATTGCTAAACAACTATTCATACATATTCCCCTCCTGGAATAAACATCTTAAAACACAAAATTATCTTTCTGAAGCACCATGCCAATAGACTGAGATGGCTTCTCCGAGCATTTAAAATTTTTGAAGTCTGCAGTAACTCCAATGAATTTGGAAAAGGTACTTTGCAGTGAGTGTAGGAAGAATCAGATTCAATGAATGCAAGCTTTAGACCATCATAGGAATCCAACTACAAGATAAAATCTCTTTTTATTTTCTTTTCTTCTCTTCTCTTTTTTTTTTTTTTTCAGCAAGACATCTGTAAATCTACTGCTAATGGGGGAAGAGTTTAGATTATATGGGCTGTTGCTTATTGGGAAGAGCCTTTCCAGAAGTATATGCTTTGTATCAAACACTACAGAGCCCCCTCTGCTCTCCTTGAAAGGCTCACTGTTAGCACGTCTTCAAAAAAGCAAGCTGGCAATTTCTTATCTGGGAATTTACACTCTGAATTTACACGATAAGTTCTGGTAGCCAGGGGTACTCTTTGCTAGAGTACATCCAGAGAGATTCAGCAAGGGGAAGCTCCCAGCAGTCAGGTTTCCATTGGCAATGGCAGTTTTTTGGGGGAAATCCATGCCCTGTTCTTTTTGCATTCTCTTCCAGTGAGCTGGCTCAATCAGAAAGTTGTTTGGATGGAAACTGCAGTGGCACTTGGTTGTTAAACTTTATAATATCACCTTTATATGCCCCATATGGCTTCTGCAACTGTGCCATTTGATTCTGCTATTGCTGGCTAATCAGTAATTTTGGTATCACTCTTTACCAGTCTCTTAATTTCTGTGAAGAAAAGAGAGAGATGGGGATTCATCGTCTTGGAAGTGTTAGAATTGTCCTAATGAAAATTTGAATCAGTTCCTCCAAATAGGCATTGATATCTTTCCAATGGCAATCACTGAAAAAAACCCCCACCCCACTGAATCACATGCCATTACTTATCAAAACCATTTTCTTCAAAACACACATCAGAAATCATATTCCAGATTATGAAGTTCCAGACCAAGTGTGTGGACAGACAAAGATCTACTGTCATAGTTTGTAAGTTTGAAGGGATTGATCAAATGTGTTTTTCTGGATCTTTAGGCCGGGTCCGTTTCACTGTTTCTGTTAAACTTTCATTCCTGTAGAGGGAAATTTACTCTAGAGAGCTACTCTTGTGGCCAGCCATTATTTTAAATAGTTGGCTAAAAAGAGATAGTTGGGTTTTTTCCTAATGTGGATTTTCCAGCTAGCAGAAAAGTCCGTGGGCTTGCAAGTACCTGTCTCCAAGGCAGAATGCCTGGGCGACCCTGGCATTGCTCCTGTCGTGGTGCCACAGACCCTAGAAATTCACTTTTGTTTCCCATCAGGTCCAGTTGTAGAGCACCTGCAAAAGACAGATGACTTGCATGAGTGTCTTGTTAAAAGGAGTTCTTTAAAAGTGAGGCCAAATAAATGTTCTATGTACAAACAACGCACAAGTGGCTTTTGGTATTGGTAAGTTGATCCATGTAGTAAAATGACTGTTAAAAGTGATAATAACTAAAATTTTTCCAAACAGATAAAAATCAATGTACATTATGTGTGAGCTTGCCAAGTGGAAAAGCTCCAAGACTTTATTATTTGGCAACTTTCAATCCCGTTTTTCAATCTAAGTACAGCCTTTTTAGCAGAGTGTGCATTTTCCTTTTTTTAAACATACTTATGTAACCATAAAACCAAAACTGTTCAAAACTTGTACTGTCGACATCCAAAATGTGTTAGGCACCCGTTCAAGAACTTGGAACAAAATGAGTTACAACTATTTCTCCCCATTTTTGCAATCAATTTGCAAATCAGATATTTGGCTCTGATTCAGACAGTGAGATTCTGTATTGTTTATTCTATTAACTTTGATTAATGTTTTTCAAACAGTTGGAAATTTTCAAGTGAAAAGAATTATAGGAAAGTAATATGATGTGAAAGTATGATACAAAAGCAAATATTCAGTAATATTAGCATTTTCCTACTTACATAATTAGAAAATCCCTGCAGAACCAAATTATTGTAGGCTTTTAATTCCTCAGTCTCTTATTTTTTAGTTGAAAGAAATCTTAGCTCTGATGACCCCTATGCCTCCCTTAAAAGCTGATCTAAACCTTCTCTACAGTCAGTGGAAGGACATCAAATGCTTTCATCAACTCTGGATCAATCCCTGAAAGCTTTTACCTGGAAAAATATTGAATGCTAAATTCCTTCTCTTGTACCTTGGACCTTTTTTGTCAGTAGGACACTTTCAGAATAAACTTTTATTACTTTTCAACAGGGTCTGAAATCCATCATGGCATCTACTATAAAGCAGCATCTGTGCTAGTATTGAACTAAGTGGAAGCTCAAATGATTAATCAGAATGTTACTGTATCTTCCTTGGCTTTAGTTTAAGGATTAATTCAGTGTAGGTTTCTGAGATTTTTGTCTGACTACTAGACCTATGGAATCAGCCATATTCATATGTTCAGGCAAACATAAAGTCTAGAAACAGCCTCCCCTTGTTTTTATTATCCAATTAATGTTAATTATTCAGTAGAATATGAAGGACATGGACAGTACAGACAAAACAACATTGGTTGCCAGTTCAAATTTCATTCATAAGTCACTGGAACATTTCTATGTGCATATGACCACTAATAATTTAAACAGCAAATATTCTTAAAATGGAAGATTTTCTTATCACAAAGGGCATGGAGGCCTATGTTTATTGATTCTTTAGACATTTATGTTGGAGAGAAAATTTTGACATAAACCAAGTCAAATTATGAGATGATATTTTGTGACATTGTGATACCTCACAATAGGTTAAGGTTGTAATTCAGAAACTAATGTTTCAGTGAAACTCAAAGTCTGGCATCCAGTAATTCCAGAGTTGTGTGAAGTAATCATACACGGAAATTTAGTAGACGAAATGGGGGACAAGTTCCTTTGGTTTGGAATTACTTTATAAGGCAATGCCCGGGACTGAAGAGCCCACTCTAAATCAGAGACATTTTCAACCACTAGACATTTTAGAACAGAAGTCCTAGGATTGTATATTGAACAAAAAGGTCCTGTAATTTTATTATTTAAAATACATACCATTATTTAAAACATGAAAACATGCCATTTTATAAAATTAAATAAACTTCAAGTCATTCTTCTTGCAAATTATTCTGGTTTCTCATTACGCACTGCTTAGCATGTAACTTACCGCCCAGATTACCAGTGGCCCAGATTCTCCAGGCCTAAACAGCCACCAAACAGTTTAAACCTCAGTCCCAGGGGCAAGGACACAGACCAGAACCACTGTTCTTGCAGGGGCCATGACACTGCAATCTGAGCTGGGCTTCCCGAGCCAGCAGCGGTGAAGGCGGACAAGGGCAGCAGCAGATGGACACCGACATTTCTGCCCTAGGCGGGGTGTAAGGACCGTTCAGCGTGGTCCAAGGAAGGCGTTAAAACTACTGGGAAAATCTCAGGTGGGGACGCTGTGCTCTCCCCCTCGGGGTACGCACCTCTTGGCTATCCCAGGTGCCAGGAGGGCCTGAGGGGTGTGTGGTGCCCTTATGGCCCCCAGAGCCCCCTCCTCGTGATGCCGGGTGGCTGCAAGGGCCGGTGCTAGTCGGGGCAGGGATGCCCAGCTGCGGGGACAGATCAGGGTACGGGGGTTCCCTCGGGCTGCCCCGCCAGCCGTCTGTCAGGGCTTCAGCCCCAGCTCGAGTTTTTACTGCCGGCAGCCAGGGCTCTGTGCCGAGGTGTGTGAGCAGGGCCCCAGCACGCAGCAGGCTCTGCCCTGAGGCGTCCCTGCGGCGCCAGGCCTAGCCGGGGTTCCAAAGGCCCCGCGGGTCCGGGGCTGGCGGTGGGAAGCCTCTCACCCCAAAGCACACCATCGTTCCTGCGCGGCAGTCTGCAGAAAGAGAGGTTGTTGGACCAGAGGGTGACTGCCACTACACCCTGACCCACCAGGACTGTCAGGTCTTCAAGGTCATCCTCCCTAAGGAATTGCACGGGCTGTTTTATGTAAACGTCTGCATCTTACTGCTAGAAACCTACCGAAGTTTTGTTTCCATTCCACTGGAGCAGGTGTGCTGCAGGCTCTGAGTGTGCCAGGTCCAGATATAAAGGCGTCCTTCATCCTCCCGCATCTTCTACTTCCAACGGCATTGTGTGGGGCCTGCCCCATTCATGTCACCTTTTGTACTCCGGTGAGGTAAAGCGCTATTTCTCTCTATGGCTGAGGTAATAGCCTGCCTAGGTATTATGTTTTTTCACTTTTGTTTTTGCAAAAAACCTCATGCTCTGCAGTTTTTCACCATATGTTTGTGCACTGTGCTTAATTGGTGTCTGGTACAATGAAGAATAGTGCAGTACAATAATAACGGTAAGTCCTCTTGCAGAGCAGCCTCACATTAATTTATAAAGAAACCTCAGTCACTTAGGAACTGCAGGGTTAGACTAACAATATTTAATGAGCTTTGTTCCAATGTCTATCCTGATATCATCAGCAATTCTGGTTCATAGATGAGGATGCAAATAAATAGAAGGGAATTATTTTCCAGAGCCATTAAAAATAGTAGGCAAGGGACAAAAAATACAACTGTGGGAAAGAAGGTGATTATTTATCAAAGCATATTTTAACAGTTTTTCTCAGCTTTCATGCTACTGCTAATGAGCATGAAGTTATACGGATTACTCACAAATGTCTCTTTAAAAGCTCTTTCACTTGACTTCAGTACTACATTGTTTACCAAATATTTTCCTCATCTTAAGGCAGTACATGGGGTTAATTTGCTGCTATTCATCGTAATGGTGATCATCCTTGCTTATGATTAAAAATATACTGTAAGTAATTTCCGTTCATTGAAACACAAGCGTTACAGAAGGTATTCTGGAATAATGTAAATACTATAGTAAGTGTATGAAATTACTGTCCAATACCTTGGTGGACATTCTGAGGGGTGGGGAATTACATTTCATTTACAGAAACACAAACATTGTGCAAGGAATTGTCATTGTGTTCTCATGTTGTAAGTGACCCTGACATTTTTCTGTGGGATGCAGAAGGAATTAATCAAATTTTACAACCCAGCCAGGATATGTGAGTGCTGGATAAATATATGCTGTGGAAGTGGTGGTATAGCATCACTGCCAGTGACAGCTTGCGTCATGGAAACGAAAATCTGAATAGGAACAGTAATTTCTCTTCTTACTTTCAGATGGCATCAAAGGTCCATGGGAAATTCGTTTTTAGTAATGCATTCTTCACTGATGGCAGCAGGAAAAACATTTTTAGCCTGGAAAAAACAAATCAACCTTTTTCTGAAGTGGTGAATATCCATAAGTTTTTTTAATTTAAAACTTCTTCAACATATGCTTTGCATTCTGATGTAGTACAGACTTCAAAATCATTACATCAGATTTTTTCATGTCTTTGTTACAGTGCTGCCACACAACCCTCCCTCCCCATTCCTTGAGACCTCAGCTCCAATACCAAGCATGAAGTAAAGCTTTAACTGGGCCTCTTAATGACCATTGTAGACTGTGAAAGGCTATCACAAGATTTTCTTGTGTCCTGTGTGCATGGAATGGCTCATATGAAACAGAATCCCAGAACAGCTGAGGTGGGAAGGGAACTCTGGAGATCACCTAGTTTAACCTCCCCACTCAGAGCAGGGTCAGCTGGAGCAGGGCCATGTCCAGTCAGGTTTTGAGTATCTGCAAGGATGGAGATGCCACAACCTCTCTGGGCAACATCTTCCCATGTTCTGTGAGCCACAGAGTAAAAAAAGGGATTCCTTATGTTTCAGTGGAATTTCCTGTATTCTGGCTTGTGCCCAAAAAAGGTTGCATGATGACACTATTTGCAGTTGTAAGAGGTCTTTCAAATTGCATGACTGAACCAAACAAAGCCACTGCGCATCCTAGGAGGTCAGAAGAGGTACTACCTAAAGAAATGAACATACAGGCAGGTATGCTCAGTGTTAAATTTTGAAGTGATGGAGATGTCCAGGTAAGAGAGCAAACTTGGCTTAAAGCACAGCCAGAAGGGCAGCCACTTTTCACCTGCTCCTGATCATAAGGTTGGAAATCTCAACTCAGATGACCCTGTCAAGGTCATATGCTGCATAGACAGCTCAGCAAACCTTTACTCATGCAGAATTAATGATCAGGGTGTGAAACTACATGGTGGAAAAGCTATTTGTGCACTAACCCGGTCATACTTTTGCCTTGATGTCTTGGCTGGCCAGAGAGATGTCTGGATGTGCTCCCTGACAGGGATAATGGGTGTGGTGGGTGCCCCAGAGAGACAGGCACAGAATATTCAAATGCCAGAGCAGCTCTGAAACGTGGGCTACAACGGGGTGTCTGCAGGTTTCCTTCAGCTGTTTATGATCCCTGTGTCGATCTCCTCTTAGTCAAACCACACAAGAAGTCACAGTACTCCCTGTATAACAAATGCAATATGGTCTTGAAAAGACAAAATCATAGATGTCTAGTTGTGGGTGGGACAGTTCAGTTGTGGCTGAAGCAATTTTTGTCCACTACTGCGGACCTCTGTTCAGCATGACTAACATCCTTTGGTCTAAGGAATGCCTTGATGTGCATCGTTAGGTCCCAGAGCAGTGGCATGGCCCCTTTCTTTGATAGCAAATGAAAAAGGAAACATAATGTTGTCCAAAAAGTTGGCCCTAGCAATGGTGAGATTTTTATCAAGACATGCTGAAATCAGGAGCAGGGCTTCTCAGTAAGCTTATCAGTGGCTGGAGATTTATTTATTTTCAAAATCTTGGCCAGAAGGAAAGTGAACTCTGGCTGGTGCTGGTTGCTCTCACTGTACACAATAAACAAACCTCATCGAATTCCCTCTACATCAACCTTTATCAGGTCTGCAGGCAAAAGTTTTAAATATAAAATGTTTATGGGGCACTCATTTTGTAAGTGAAAGCCTGAGTGTTATCTCAGCTCCTTGAGAGTCATTCCGTGGGATGGATTTCCAGGGCAAGGCCTGGAGGGATGGAGGTGGCACTGGTGGGGTAGAGAGAAAAGAAAGCAGACCAGACTGCTGACAGCAGCAGCAGAGAACATCTCTGTCCCTCCTCAACCCCCTCCATCCTCAGCTCTGCGTGCTGAATCTAAACCAATGGTTCTGAGTGGACTGTGCAAACCATGACAATAGCCAGGAGACTGAGACAAGGCAAACAGACCATTGGGACTGATTTGGGAAAAGAAAAAGGAGGGAGGCAATGACATGTGAGGCACTTTGATGGGTTGGATGAAGAAGGTCCAGGATCAGATCTAGAATGGCCAAACTTCCTAACCTGGGGCAACAGGAGTATGGCTCACATGGGGCCTGAATTCAGCTGAAGTGAAATGGTCTTCACTTTGTCCAAGCCAAGAGAATCTTGAAGCACGGCCTCATGTTTCCCATGTGCTTTAATTACCAAACTGAGTAAAAGCCAGAGAGGACCCCTCCATGTTTCCCTGCAGGCATAACTTGAGTGGGGCATGCTGGGCCCCATGGCCAGTATCACCTATTTGTGGACCCTAGAAAGCCTGGGGATGAGGTGGGAACTGCGAAGCTCAGTATGATGAAGGCTTGGGGAGCCTTGCACTGCCCAGGGGCAGACATTTAGAGGCTCTGGTGGTAACTGGCAAAAGCTAAGGACAAAAATGACAGGCAGAGCCTCTGTCCCTCTGTGTTTCTCACCTATGCTCAGCGCTGCCTGCAAACATGTCCTCTCTTTTCTCAGAAGAGGCAACTGAAAAAGATTTTTAGTTGACTCTCTAGTGTTTTCCTGCACAAAGATGGAGTCATTATATTCCTGATTTGTCCGTGTCTAAACTTTTTACATTATATTTTCTTATTAACCCTAAAAACACATTCTAGAAGAATACAGTAAGGTTTAGGATAGTTTTTAGTTTTTAGGTTTTTTTAGTCCCATAGCAGGATTTGATCCTTCAAATCAGCTAGATACTATTATACATTATATCCTAAGCCTTCCTTTCCCTTCTCCAATTGAGTTTACTTCTATTTCATATGCAATGGATAACCAGAATGAAACAAAAGTGTCTCCTTCCTTTGTATTTTGCTCATTTGCTGCTAGCGGGGTCTCTCAGTGTTTGAAAATTCTTTTCAGGGATGGAGTTTTTATGACATATGTTGAACATATAGTAAACATATCTATAGTCCTATTCTGAATTATTAGGCAGTAAGGAGAAAGACTTACTATCAAGAGGCTTAAACTTATAATTATTGTCATTTTGGAGAAAGAGGAGGGCTTATGTAAGTATTTAAATTGATCAAGCAGTTATTTTTTATGCTAAAGTTTTTTTTTTTTTATTCCTATTCCTCTCTCACAAATATTTGTTGGAAACCGGTAATTTCATTTCACTCAAATAAGCACCAAACTCCTTTGGGGAAAAGATTGGCTCTAGGCAGCTGCTCTGTTTAGCTAACTTTTTTTCTTTGGAGGGAAAAGAAAAAGACGTCAACACAAACACAAGTCTGTGATTGATGAGATGTTTTAGGGCAGCAGGGAATATTTCCAATTTTAATTTGTTATGCCCTTAATGATGAAGAAACTAAGGAGATCGTGAAATAAGCTTATTTAAGTTACTTAAACTTACTTATTTTTTGGCCTCCTAAAGGCTAGACTTTTGCCAAGAATGAAATAAAATAAAAAAAAATAATTTTTTTTCTTCTGTTGATTTAGGGATTTTAAAAAATTTTAACTTAGTTTTTGAAAGGCATTATTTGCATTGGTACACAGCTGTGCCAGCCTGGCATTATGAATGATTAAATGTGTGGTAATGAGTCCTTGAATATAGTGCATTTTTTTATTTGACCAGTCAGTCTAGCACAAAACTAACAATTCCTGTGGGCAACATCAGCTGTGGGACCAAGAACTCCGTGGTGCCAGAGGCCAACATCTGGTCTGTTTTCTTAGAAAATCAGGATTGATTTGCTAAGAATAACTGAGCACTGTAACCAATGGGTATTGATTATTTAAGGGAATGCCTTTCTCCTATTAGACTTCTTTCCTTGTCATTAATAAGAACACACTCATTAGGAAAAGGGATTTGACTCTTGAACAACTTCACAGGAAGGGACCTCTGTTTGTCACTCATGTCAGTTCAGATTTGTATAGACAAATTTATAACATTCAGTCATCTAAGCAGCAAACTTTCCCTTAGAACTTCCATGGTTAAAGAAGGAAAAAAGGCTTTTATGTAATCAAAAAATTATTCTTTCTCATCTAGACAAGCCAGTGAAGTCTTCCTAAGAAGACCTTCACAATTCTGAATAAACTGCCTCCTTTTCCAAGCATTAGACTGATTTACTTGATCCTGCCTTAGGAACATATTATTTTTAGGAGATTTGCCCATTTGGTTTGCTAAACAAATACAACTGTAAAATTAATGTGTTTTGCTTGCCCTTGTGTTCAAGACCTCATTCAAAATGAAATCTTTTGGAAGGATCAAAAAATATTCCTCTACTGTATTTCCTGTCTGGGTTTTGATTTTCTTTAAGATGTCTTTTTAATGTTGCAATAATTCTTATGACACAATAGCTTTCATTTGAAGGGAGGAAAAAAATGTTTTCTTTGCTCTGCACATCTAGTAGATGCTCTTGATTTTACCTTTCTCATTTTTAACTCATTTGCAGTTAAATGTGAATGGGATGAGAAGGTTCCATGTTAGCAGGCAGCACTTGTGACAGGTAGAGCTCTTTGTATTGCAGCTCTTTCAACACTATGGCCAAGTGGTCTTTCAGCTGCTGAGCCCATGCTCCAAACACAGCTTCTCTGAAAATGAGCACAGTTCAGCTTGAGCCCAAGATTGCAAAGTGCATGGATTGTCTAAGTCTGAAAATGCTCAATGTGTGAGACATGACAGGTCACACTCTACTACCAGTCAAGCTCTGAATCACTGCATTTAACTTCCAGCTTATTACCTAGAGTCTGTCTGACTAAGAGGAGAATAATTTCCTCATCACCACATGTGGTACCATTGGCACTTTGATTTCCTGTTCCACCAGTATCACCTTGCAGTCCCAAATTAGAAAGGAATTTTTTTGTATTTTAGTCTCTCTTGTAATACAGAGTTCCACCTTTCTTTTACAGAGAGGTATTCAGCAGATAGGTCAGCAAATTGCAAGAGTGCTGTCTGCAGGCATGGTTTCAGCAAGCCCCCTTGTTAAGTATGGAAGTCTCCCTAGACACTGCTCTGCAGCCAAAGATTTAAATATTCAAATAAATATTTAATGACTCAATGGTTTTCTCCTTCACTGGTGTGAATTTTCTTTTACACGCCAGAGGGACCTAAAAGAAGAGCCAAGTGGCTTGAATCATGATAATCATGTTGCCAGTAAATGGCAAGCTCTATGTTTTGATTGGCAAAGACACTAAGGAACATACCAGCTGTGAATTATTTCCTCTCCCTGAGTAAGGGGGTTTTCAGGACAATTAAAAATAAAGCCAGATAATCTTGGGCTGGCAATGATAAGGAAGTTGGGGAAAATACTGAAAAGAGCTGAGAAAAGTCCAGAATCAGCTCCCCCATGTTGTTAAAAACTATGCCTAGTTAGCATAGTCAAGCTACAGACTGCTCTACACACCTTTGAGGAAGAGGGAGGGGATGAACCTGCATGAGGACAAAGACTTAGGAAAACCTACATCTACTCTCCTGACATAGGCAATATCAGATTTTCTAAAGAAGAGTGTGTATGTGGGGGAAAACTGTCAATTAGTGCTCTTAGTAAACTATGGAAAATCTTAGTTAAGAGATGGAAGTTGGAGATGGAAAGATCTTGTTAATCCATTTAATTCAGAGTTGTCACTCCAGGAGGGCTCACTCATGATGTTTTGTGGTGACTCATCTAGCCTCACTTAAATTCATATCTATGAGGTTATTACTTTCTCTTGCTTTTCAGGAGTTATGATCATGGAAAGTGGGAATTCAGTCTTAACTGCTAAGAAGTTGAAATTTATTGCATCAGAATGAATGGCTCAGCTCCAGCAGAATGCTCCCTTATACTTTCTCATTTAAAAATGAGGGCTTTTTTCACTCACTCTTCAAATGTCATCATTCTTGATGTCTTATACCTTAAGTACTCCATAGAGCTTGCCTAAATTACATTTTTTTCTGATTAGCTCTTATGGAACTAGATTCCTTCACTACCTGATTAGCTGCAGGATACCGATGGGGCAGTGCCAGTTACAGACCTTGATGGACACAGACTTTATTGAAGTCATGGTGAACGCTATGGCTGGAGCTGCAGCATGCATAGATTGCATGTAGATTTTTAAGTGTGTAATGCTAAATGACTGGCATTGTCCTGTGTACTTTATAGCCCCAAACACAATGCTGTTAGATGAATAGAGAAGGCTATTCCTCTCCTGATGCCATGCTAGCCGCTGAGAGAAGGCTGGTCAGACACAACGAGGGGCCTAGAGGTGAACTGGCCCTGTGCACCACTCATGGCCAGCTGATGGCTGGGTGATGCCATCTGTATATCAAGGCACAGCCTGAAGGAAGGGAGGATCCCAGAAAAAGACACGATGCATTTTCCTTTTGCTGGCAGGAGAGTGTACTGCCTTACACATAAACCACAAGAAAGACTTTGTTAAAACAGAAGAAAACCCACATATTTTTTAGGTCAGGCTACAATGTCATGCAGGTTTTTACATTTCAGGCTTTCGGGTGAAGTAGGACAAACTTTACAGATTGCCAGAACTAGGTGATGCTGGTGCCTTGAGTTCTGAAGAATCTCATATATACATAAAATCACTAAACTATTACCTGTGGTAATAACATGTAGTTTAAACCTTCAGCAATAACAAAGAAATGAAAGCTGACGAAGGTAACTGCAGTCACTGAAAGAGTGGTCTTGGAAAATGTACACCAGTGTGTCTAACTTTTCATTCTGGGAAATCAGTGAAACTAATAAAAAGTAGGATAAACAGATAGGGATAATATATTACAAGAAGGAACAGACAATATGGGTGTTATCACAGGTAGTTATGCCTCACAGAGCTGTTAGAGTCCTTTGTAAGTAATATATGTAGATCCATGTAATACATATGGACTTTCTACAAGCTTTCAGCAAGATAATTAGCCAGAGGTCTTAAAAACCTAAAAACTCTTAAAACCTGCTCCAACTAGGAAAGAAACCCCTTTGGGGTAAATAATTGTTAAAAGATAAAGAATGAAAACTTTTAGAAATGGAATGAGGTTACTAATGTAGCCCCATGAGAGAAGCATTACTGCAGACTGTACTGTTAAGTATACCCATACATGATTTGTGAGGAAAACGGAGAGATGATGAAGTCTGGAGGTGATTTGGGATACTCAGCTGGAAAGATGAAAGTAAGAAGCTGGAGTGTGATATCACAGTATTGGGTGACGGGGAATAAAATGATAGATGAAATGTAAAGTACTGCATGGAGGGAAAAATGACAAATCCAGTCAATGGGCTCAAAATCAGCTACCAGCAATCACTTCAGACATGGGTTTTTTATACTTTTTCCCAAAGTACCTGCAGATAGCCTCTATTGGCCAGACAAAATACTAAGCTGGATGAATTTTCAGACTGAACCCATGTGACATTTTGCTTGTGGTTAGAAATTTTGATTGAAAATTGGGAAGAGATGCAGACTTCATGAGCCCGCTTTAAATGTTTTCTGCTTTCTATCCTCTCTGGGATGATCAATTTTATCTTAAAATGTTTGAACCATTAGTTCAATAGTAATATTGACAGAAGACAGACTTACAGGACAATGCATATAAATTGTGTCATTCTCACCATACAATCAAAAAAGCAGAGGAAACTCAGATGACATTGCAACGGTGATAGGATTCAGGAATATAAGCATATGTAAATATTGGAATGCTTCTGTTTTAGAAAAGACATAAAAACCCCCATGTTTTAATTCTTTTGAGAGTTCATTTCTGACCCTGTGAGACAAAGATAAAATATTATGTTTTGGACAAGGAATGAATTTTAATACTAACCTGGCTAAACCTAGCATAGATGGTTATATTCTATTTCTGCAAATGTCACAGAAAGTTTTAACCTTTTTTCTTTGTCTTTTCTCCCAGTACTCCTAAGTGTTCCTGTATAGATGCTGTATTGTACCTGTATTTGTTATATTCTCCTGGTGCTTTAAGAGGTTCCCTTTTGTGCTGTTTTCAGAAGGGTCAAGGTTCTCTGGAGGAAAAAAGTGAAAAGCACCATCATCAGTGCCTTGTTCAGGGCCTTTCAGTCTGACGCTATCAAGCTGTCATACACTAAAAACCTCCTGGCAGCAGCCTTTATGCACCAGCACTGACAGTGGAAGGAGCAGGGGCATGGGAGGGACTGTCTGCTTGAGGACCATGTCCTCACTCAGAGCTGTTTTCTAGAAATGTCCTGGCTGTCCCTTTCCCTCTGCTGTAGTCCATGCACGGTGTTGGATGGAAAGGTGGCATCAAGGAGTGATACCCACCCTCAGAGACAGAGAATATTCTGTTTTCCCTAGACCACCCTCTGCATACAAAGAGCCTCAGTGGAACAAATACTGTTCACTGTGCTGTGCCCTCTTGGTTCATCTTATTTCCTGTTTCTTGATTTTTATTTCTCCTGCTTGTTCTTCCCCTAGATGCTGTCATCGGTTCCATACTGGAATGTGCTGTACATGTTTGAAAAGCATTATCTTGAGTAAATCATAAGTTCAAGGGTTGCAAGCATTTTGTGATCCTTGTGTGGCAGTAAGTAGAATCTGGTCTATTGTTAAAACAGAACCTCTGGAAAGGGAGTAAGAATAAATTAGAAAATTGTTTCTGTCTGGTGAAATAGAAAAAAAAAAATCTATGGAAAGAATTCTCCTTCATAAACTGTAGATTGCACTTGTAGTTTATTGAGCCCAGAACAAAGATTTGATATCTATTTCCTTTCTATTACAGCTCATGAACTCACAATTGGAATTTGCTCTTTATAAGAAAATAAAAGAAGAAGGAAAAAAAAAAAGGTGCACTGAGCCAGCCCATAAAACAGTATGAGACTCTTTAAAATTATATTATAATTGGAATTTTTAAACCTATGTAGGTTCATTACTGTGCTGAAATATCTGAAATAAGATATTTTCAGCATAAAAGTTAAACAAAAATAAACACAAGTAGTATAGGGTAGGAAACTACAAATTGAAGCACTCTGTTGAAAAGGGATTATGGCTAATGTAAAATAGGCCTTTCACTTAACACTGCTCAGCTACTTTGGCAACTATGCACCAAAAAACAGTTGAACAGTTACACTATTTGTGGCTATAAAATACTATGAGCAAATTCAAGTTACAGAATAAATAAGCTGAGAAAGTGAACTTTGTGCGGGGTCCTCTTGCACCACTTAGGCTTGCTCCTGTTCCAACAATGGTGATATCGAAAGGAAAACCAGAACAAGCTTCCTAAAAAGGGCAAAAATTGAGTGCCAAGGTAAACAGAAATCTGTGACTTCCCGCTTACCTTCAGTTCTTCCAGTTTGGGGTCTGGGTCACTTTTTCTGAGAGAAGAAGGAATAGCTCTGGTTTCCAGTGAGAAAATAGCACACAGAGCCCACAATACCTGCTGAGGACCAGCAGGTCCATACAGGTAAACACCAAAGGGACTGCAGCTTTCCCAGGCTGGGGTCCAGCACCATTTCCCCCACTTTGGCCTCCTGAGTGACCCAGAGAAGCAAAGGAGGAAGAGGAGTGAGACAACCAAAACCAAGGCAGGCCTAGCAGAGAGATAGAAATGGAGATGTTGGCAGTCCTATGACTCTGTTGGTTGCCCCTTGCAGGTGCATATCAGGTCACTGGAGCCTGTGGGGCTAATTCTGACCTAACCTGATGTCATATGGCACTGCTGCAATCAGTTGTGGTGTGTTGTGAGCTCAGAGTGAGACTCTGAGTTAACTGTTTAAGCTTTGAGAAAGTTTACTAAAAGTACTTTATGGACATTAAGAGAAGACGTCTTGCAGTGACAAGCTCTCCAGCCTGTAGCTGCATCAGTTATGGTTAGAAGCGAAGGGTTCAGATTACCCCAGGGTAAACATATTGCTTTGTATACATTCATATCTTAATTCTTTAGAATTTATTACAGCGCTGGGAAAGAAGCAGCGTGTGAGATAAATGGAGTGACAAAAAGATGTATGGGAAGAACCTGCGATTATTAACCGAAACAATTCAGCACAGACTGTAATTCCACCAGTATGGCTATGCTGATTTATGCCAAATGAAGCTGGAGTTGTTTGCTTGCTTGTCTTAATTGCATTTAAAAAGTGAAGTATTCATTTCGAATCCTCCTGTTAGCAGAGAAGTGCTTGAAAACGTTAAGTGCATCTAATTGTTTGAAGAAGCAGGACGCAATTATAAGAGAACGTAATGGTATTATTTAGTCTTGTGGTATGTAAAGAAAATTATTCTTCCTTTTTTCAGATTATTTTGAGAATTTGATAGGAGTTTTGTATAATGGTAGTTCCCCCTGTGTTTTTGTGTATCTTTCAAACAGTGCCAAAAGTCAGTAAACGTTACTTAAGGTAAGATATCTTTAGCGTAAAAATTAGGCAAGTTTGACGGTAGTGAATGTAGTAACTGAATTACCCCCCGTTTATCTGGAGAAATTGATTGCATCCTGTACAAATATTCCTAGAAATTTTTGACTCTAGAATTTGCAAATATCTTTTCTCAGAATTTCACAACAAAATAGTTGAAACCTCCTTTGACTGAATGACCAGAAGGAAAAGAATTGAAATCCATGACCACATTGAAATTAACTACAACCTTTTTATTCTTTTCAGGAGGACTTTTTTCAGATCAGTTTAATATTGTAGAGTCTGCTGGTTTGGTCATACTAGAGATCAAATTCTCTGGCCACCAGTCGGATACAGAACAAGAAGCAAGCATATACAACCTACCAAACCTTTTCTTACTTTTATGGGTTGCCTTTAGTGGTGATCTGCCAATGTTTACTGAATTATTGGTTTT
>NW_010543903.1:0-31354 GCF_000687285.1 Phaethon lepturus | reverse complement strand
GAACCTGTTTGCTAGGGACATATTTCTGGGGCTCCAGAAAGAGAAGAGGCAATTATTTTCTCATCCTTTTCAGAGTGCAAACCTGGGAGAGGGTGAAGTCAATGGCTTGGAGGAATGAAGAGCTCAGATGGGAGATGGGGAGCACAACTTTGTTCTGCACCTCTGTGTGACCATGCCGTGTGTTTGTGTGCTGTTCTCACAGGCACTGGTGCCCTGGTTTCAGCTGGACTAGAGTTAATTTTCTTCACAGAAGCTAGTGTGAGGCTATGCTTTGGATTTGGGATGAGAAAATGTTGATAACGTGCTGATGTTTTCAGTTGTTGCTGAGCAGTCAAGGGTGGGCCAGCTTCTTGTGCTGGCCTGTCCGTGAGAAGGCTGGGGGTGCATGGGGAGCTGGGAGGGGACACAGCCAGGACAGCTGACCCAGGCTGGCCAAAGAGATATTCCATATGACGCTATGGTCAGTATATAAAGCTGGAACGAAGAAGGCGGCAGGCGTGGAGGGACATTTGAAGTTATGGCATCTGTCTTCCCAAGAAACCATTACGTGTGATGCAGCCCTGCTTCCCTGGGGATGGCTGAACACCTGCCTGCCCGTGGGGAGTGGTGAATGAATTCCTTGTTTTGCTTTGCTTGCGTGGGCGGCTTTTGCTTTCTCTATTAAACTGTCTTTATCTCAACCCATGAGTTTTTTCACTTTTACTCTTCCTACTGTCTCCCCCGTCCCACCGTGGGGGAGTGAGCGAGCGGCTGCATGGTTCTTGGTTGCCGGCTGGGGCTAAACCACAACAACTGGTCAGGGGAGGGAAAAGACTAAACTCTGATACTTGCATGCCTGTCCTCTTCACAGACCAGTCTACTTGCTATGCTAAAAAGACCCAGACACCATGTAAATGTAGAAAAATACTCAGTGAAGTGACAAAGACAGTTGCATATGAGCAATAGACATCACAGAGATGTCTAAATCTTCTTTGCTGCCTAATATTCTTAAAGAATACCAGAAAAAGTCAAAACTGACACTGAGGTAGGTCCCTTCTATTCACAGCTGAGTGCTCCAGAGCTGGAGGACCTTGGAGCTACAACTGATCAGGAATTTCTCCTGCAGCTATTTATCATTCAGTCCCTTCACATGGATTTATTTTTTTCTTTTTTTTCCCTCTTTTTCTTGAGGACATCCCAGTTTTGCTAAGCCCAACATTTAACCAGCAGCACATAGCATCCAGGGGGTTGACTTGCCACCCTCAACACCAAAGAGCAACACCAAAAAAAACAGTATTTTGGGGGTGCCTTGAAGAGTGGCTCGCAGGTCATGCTGCCACAAGGGTAAGGTGACCCCCCAGGACCCCAGCACTATGGGGAAGTTGGATGCAGGCAGGGGTTTTGCAGGCATGTTGGGAGTTAAGTTGGAAGTAACTTAGCTGTTCTGTAGACGCTAGGCAAGACAAAGTTCATGCGTGCAAAGAGCCATAGGAAACCCTAGAAAATAAATAGATAAAATCATTCAGGAGGCTGCCCGAGGGGGTGTTAGGAGATAGAGGCAGCTCTTAGACTGAATCCTGCAGCCTTACTTGCCCACTCAAAGGACAGTAAAACTATTTTTAATTCAGCCATACACTATAGCCTGCAATGTCCTCAGTTGCTGGACCTCTGCACTGGATGAGTTCAGAAAAAAATTATGCTGGGGCCTTGAGTTATTAGATCCTCTGCTGGGAATTCTCATTTCAGTGGATTTTCCCTGTATTAAGCAGGAAAAATCCTAAAAGTTCTTGCAGAATGGGAAAAATGTGTCGGTGCTGCTTGCAGTCAAGTGGCACTGTTCAGACACAGAGGGGATCCCCAGAACACACTGATGTGCAGGCTTGAAACCAATGTGGAATGAAAAGTGATTTCTGACAAAAAATAAAACTTTGTTTTGACTACTATTTCCCATAGTGGTTTTCTTTTTGAAAACAGAAATAAATAAAAGGAAAACATCTGTGAGTGTCTGTGGGTTTTTTGTATATACAGTTTTTGTTTTAAAAATGAAAAAAGATGCTTAAGAATTAAAAAAATATAGTTTGTAACCATATCCCAGTAAAAATGTTTGAAACTTTTCCAACATTTTCTCTTACTTCTCTTGAATGTCTTTGTTGCTTTAGAGCTTATGCATCAATTTATCTAAGTCTTTGCCTGAATTTGAAGCCAATTATACCAGACAGAAGTTTAACATTTGGCCTGTGACAGATTTCACAGGAACACCTTTGGTCATGGGTCTGGGGCTCTTTAGCGTCACTGGGGAACCTCAGCAACATTTGCATTTCACGGCTTCCCCTCACCTGTGCTTTCTCACGACTGGCTCCGTAGAGAAGTTGGACTGGGTTCATTGAACCAAGCATGTGTGACAGCACTTTTCACAGAGAGGAAACAGCTCAAAGAAAGGTAAAACTTCCACTTTTGCATTTCTGACACAGCTGTGGCTCCAGGAGCACAATGAGCACCAGCACCACTGCGGTTGTGACCAGCAGCATGGCTTCTGGTGGCCAAGGCTTCCGTATGGCTTATCACGACTTTCTCCGCTTATCGCTGATTATTCCTCTACGTTTCGAGATGGGATTTTCTCTAATTGTTCAGCACCCTAGACATGATTTAGCCTACCTTTCACGACCTGCCCATCCCTGAGCACTCTTGACTCGCCTGAAGCCCCAGGGCTGTGCGGCGGGATGGTATCGCTGCCTTCCCACGCGCGGCTTTGTGCCCACGGCTGCACCTGCCGCCTGGCCGCCGGCTAAGAATAGTGCCCCATTAGCGGGCGTTATCTCCAAACTGCTGCCGAAGGAAAACAGATAGCAAAAAACTCAGCTCTGCTGAGGGTCACAGGGGAAGCCTGGGGCTGAGACAAAGAGCACGAGGCTCTCAGGGTGCCAGCGGGGGGCTTTGAAAGCACTATCTATCTCCTTTCTGCCCATGTGTCTACCTCTGAGCGCTGGGGTGCTCCGAGTGCCGGAGTGCTCACCAGGAGATACACGGGGAGTTTGAGGACAAGATGACAGTTGGATTAATTAACTCTCAGAAACTGAGCTTTGCCTAACGCTGCTGTCAGGAGGAAGGTCTTGTTTCAGCAGCATAGCAACTGCAAGATGAAAAGGGCCAGGAACGAGAGGGAAAGGCGAGATGGTGTCTCGCTCTGTAATGCAGTTTCCTGGTGAGGGAAATGCTTCTCATCCTGTGGTGCTCTAGAAAGACTCCCACTGAGCAGATTGAACTGGGCTCACAGGGCGTGGGATTTATTAGTGCTCTATTGCCCTCGTAATGCTTTGATGCCTGTCTCAAGTTGGGCTCCATTTGGTCTCTGTGCAGAGCGCAGGAGCCCTCCCAGATCCCCAGGAAGGATGCACATGGCATCCACATGTCAGGCTACAGGCTGCACACTCGACCCCCTTCTCCTCCCTGACTCCTTGCTTTCCAGGGGAAGGGCAGCTCAGATGGGTGCCCTGGCAGGTCCCTTCCGCGGGGGGTCAGGCCAGGTGCCAAGCCCTTCTCCAAGCAGTAAATACAAATTCTCCCATGAGGACCATTCTCAAGCCTGGACCCCTCGTTGTAAGTCATCAGACTCACTTACTGCTCCTCCAGCAGAGTGACCCGGTGGGCCATTCGCCTGGTGCACAGTGCCACAGGAGTCACCCACCACCCATCCTGGGCCAGCCTCATGGGCCAGACTCCGGATGGCTTTTACCCCAGAGTTTCATGCCTGCGGGAGACAAATGACACAATTTAAGGCTACCCTTTGCCTTGATCTTTAGCTTAGGCTCATTCTTGAGTCTTAACTATAAATTTGCTCTTGGTTTAAGCTATCTGACGTTTTCTTGCGATTAATAGATTTATCAAGGCAAGTGGAGGCAGCCAATTTACACTTCAGCAAGTGTGCTTGCAAACAGGGTTTTGTCCTCCCAGACAGAGAAGTGCAAGATGTGCTGTTCATTCACTCTCATGCAGTGACTGGCCAGCTGCAATTCCCTTTTCCTTACTCAGGACTTTGAAATCTGTTTTTGTGTAAAACTCCACTGCCATAAACTTATAAGCAGCATTCCTTCTACTGACAAAAGTATGGTAAATCCAGGATGATGGACAATTTATTTTCCTTTTTTTCCCATGCGTTACAGGTCATGCTACTAGAAAAAGTACAGATATTTTTAAACACCGCATTTGTGCTATCCAATGGTCTGGTAAGTTGATGTTCCTGCCTTTTAAAAATGGTAATTTTACTTACATGTAGAAATCATTCAGCTATAAAGGCTAGAAATAGAATTGCCTCATTCATCCACTCTGAAATAATTTATTCTTCCAAAATCATTGTGAAGACAAGCAATCATTTATCATTTTTTATATAGCTAGTTATGCCCTTCATAGGCACAACAAGAAGTAGCACGTCACACTCGATAAATCAGTGCATTCAGGTCTCGGGCATGCGGTTCTGTTGCGCATCAGCTGAGCGAGGACTAGCAGCAGCTAGCTCGATTCCTAACTTGTGGCAAGCGTAAGGTAAAACATGTTAGAGAGTAGAGGAGGTGGATGAAGAACCTTCACCTTGGCAGTCCTGATGACTCAGGAGGATTGGGCAACCTTTTTAAATGGCAATAACTTGATTTTATGTCTGAGGCCCAGGATTTATGGAAAGGGAAAGCTGAGTGCTTGAGAAAAGATGACAAACTTTGTGGGAGTGAGAGGCCAGCCAAGGAGATTACACACGGCAAAGCATCAACCCTATGGCTTTAAGCTTCTCCTACCTCTACAGTGAGAATATATGTCATGTAGCTACCTGGATTTAAAAGCTATTGCTGTGCAGCTAAATAGATCCTGATAAAATGGAAAGGTGAATAACCCATAGGTGTTATTTGTGCATTTTTGTTGAGTGAGACTTGGAGAACCACTGCACTAGTGCTCCACTGAAAGGACACCCATGCTAGAAAACCAAAAGATATCTAAGGAGGCTATGCACAATACTAGGCGCAGGCTGAGCCCTGCCTCTGGGGAGAGAAGGAAAGAGGTCTCTGTTCAGCCTGAGTGAAGCTGATGCTCCTCATCCTCTTTCAGTAGTGTGGCTTAATAAATAAATCACAAGTGTATAGCGAAAGAGTTAAAGCAAACTGGTCCTGTTTTAGCTGATAATAGAAAAAACTATTTCTCTGAGAGCTTCTTATCTTACATGTGGGTGTTGGTTCAGTGTACCCTATCCATCCCAAACTGGGCAAATGGAGTTGTGCAAGACAAACAACCTTTGTTTTCTGAACTCAGGCACTTAGTCATTGGTAATTATTTAGAATGGGTAAATGAGCCAAAACACTTCATAAAGCAGTATTTTTTTTTGTTCCTCAGCTATTGCATCTGTTGCTTTTCCACAACCACCTTAATATTAAAATGCTTCTCTTGGCATTGTGCCAGCCATGGGAGCAACAAGCTGGTTGAAAGTAGCCACATGCCAATCACAATCATAGGGCTGCTCTACACACATTGAAATGTCTGGTTTACGGGAATAAGCCACCGCAGCTCCTATCATCAGGCAGCCAAAACCTCGTGATTTGTATGCACCAAGACAATTCAAGGTTTGTGCACATAGAAACCCCGTTAGGCAGAGATTGAGATCTAAGGAGGAAGGACTCTCTGCCAAAGGGAGGATCTTTTTCCCGTGGTATGAAAAATAACAAAAATGGAGCCATTTAATTAAATGCCTCAATGTGGAACTGGGTTGATCCATTTACTTGCAAATATCCTGGAAAAATATCTGTTAGTTTCTGTACCCTGGACTTTGGGACAATTGTAACTAGTGTTTTGCTTTTGAGATGGGTTGTGTATGCAGCAGTTTAGAAAAAAAAGTAGAGAAGAAACACATGGCCTGGTTTTCAGACCTGGCTGGGATGTGTGTATGTGCATCGGCATATTCCTGCCTCCACATGTGGTACCAATATGCGTTGTTACTTACATCCTTCCCATCCCACCGCCTGCTGGGTACCTGCTGAAATGGCTGCTTGAACAGGGAGCACCGCAGCAGCCTCTGCGTCTGCACGCCCAAATGTTTGAGAAGCTAATCCTTGCCATGCCTGGCAAATGTCAACACTTTGACTCAAACTTCTTCATGTTAACAGTATCCCTGAAGCTTCTTTCTCACGTTCTTTCTTCAGCCTCACAGAACGAAAACACTGAAATATCTTTTGCAGCATCTTCAGTAAGGGACGTATTTCTTTTAACGGGGAAATAAAGGGTCTGTCGATTTTAGCTGGCAGAGTCAAAGGAAGGGCAGGCCGCCATGCTCAAGGTAGCAGCTCACGCAGGCAACTGCATGAATTTAGCACAAAGGGGGGGTCTTCGTTTGGGAGGCTGAAGCTATTTGGTGGATGAGGCCGTTGTTACAGGCAAAGGGTTTACAGCTGAGAGATTAGGGGCTGAGAAGAAGACAGACTGTGGAGGTAAGGTACTGATACGAGTAGGTGGGAGCACCTTCCTTCTCATGCGGTGTACTGTGTTAGTAAAAATAGTTCTGTGACATTAAAGAGGATCGCAGGGCAGGAGGTTGTCTCTGTGTGGCATCTGATACTGCTGTCGGTGTTGATGGTGGCACCCGCATGAGTGGGTTTAGGAAGCCCAGGTTCAGCCTCTGTTCTCAGACACCTCCAGTGATAGAGGGTCACCCCTGTCTTGAAAGTCTTCCAGTGCTTCACTAGGACATAACCTTCACTTTTGCCTTGTTCAGGAGGCAATTTATAAACTATCCTTACACTAGTCTCCAGCTGATGTCCAGTCTGATTGCAGTGAGTGCATCCCTTTGCCTGGATGTAAGAAACATCATATACAGCATCTGGTAGAATAACAGGTGGTTAGAGGATTTCTTATTTGCTGAACCAGAGCACGCATCAGGTTGGTTGAAAACAACAGGCAAAGTGAAAAAGACTCATCTTTGGGGCACATTAAAAATCAATGAGAATAAAAGAGTGGGATGCATTAAAGTCAGCTGGCTGTTACCCAGCAACAGTATCTGACAGTCACACTCTCAGGGACAGGCTGCTTCTGCCTATGCTCATACTTTTTGGGTTGATCTTTTCTGCAATGAAATGTGCATTTGGCTTTTCTCTCAGTTCTGCCCGGCCATCTCAGAAGTACCACGACAGACTCACTTCACCGTGCCTCTAGCTGAAGCTGATACAAATATCTGGAGGTGTGTGGTGTGAGACTTGAACAGGCTCACCTTTTCTTTGAAAACCCAGTGAAGTGCCTCCACAGTGTATTCCTTAGAGTCACCTACTAGGAACTGGAAGGCTTGACCCCAGCTTCTCTTCCATCTAATGTAGCTAAAAAGAAGTGAGCTCCTCATCTCCAGTAAGAGCTGCATCCTAACCAGACCAAGGGGGTGGGGGCTGGTTTGGATGCCCGTTTTAAGGCTCAGTCTGCCTAAATACTTCCTGCTAACCTGCAAGAGGCATTAGCCCAGATGCTTCAAATCTTGCTCCACAGTTACCACCATCTCTAGGTTACACTAAAGAAACGGTGAAGAAGCCATCCTTGGGCCAAGGTCCAGCTAGGCTGTTGGAGCCACATCCCCTCGAGCTTCCCTCCCTGCAGAGCTCAGCCTGGGCCCACCCCACACCAAGTTGTTGCAAACACACACAAAACTCCTCTGAGAGCTCCTTGGGAAACCACAATATTTCAGCCCCTGTCCTCCAGTGCCCCTGCAAAGCTTTGTAAGTGCTGGTTTCCCGTGCTCGCCCTCCTTTCTTGAGCACCCTCACTGTCCTAAACTGCCTATTGCAGCTCCGAGATCTGGGTAGTGTTGTCACCACGTGCATAATGCCCAGCTCACCCTGTACCCTGGGTAATTCTAGAAAATGACCATGTCTGAGCAATAAGACATTTGCAGCCAGACTCAGCGTCGTGCTGGCACGTCTACTTTCCTGGGAAGTGAGTCGGCTGTAGGGAGCACAGAGAAACAGGGCGGAACTCATGCTGGCTCCTGCCTTGCGCGGAGCCGTGCTTGTGTAAGTTCACCAAGAGGTGATGTGCCAGTTACACAGCTGTGCCATGACTCTCAACTTGTCCAACACCAATACCACAAGTGTTTTGGACCAGCGATGGTGTCATGATGTCTGTCTTACTAGTCTTGTGCCTCATTCTGTACACGAAGTCTTGACTGTTCCTGGGTCTCCCTTCCCACTGCTCCGTCTTCCCATGGCCAGGACAACCACATCTATGGGCTCTTTCCATAAAATGTAGGGGAGGCTAAAGCAGATGATGTCCTTCCCTGCCTTCCCCTCCCCATCTGCCCTTAGACCACCCCTCTCCCCTTAGCTTGCTGCCAGCTTGGTGCTGGTGCAGCTGTGGGATGGGAGGGACATGACAGTGAGACTCCTGGGACAAGCACAGATGGGGGGAATGTTCAAACTCTTTCAGAATTTTTTCCCTGAAGATCTCACCAGAATTGCAGATGAGACATTTTAATTTTAGCATGGTGCTGTTTTCCAACAGAGCAGCTTTCTGGTCAGTCCTGCCCCATGACAGACCGTGGGGGCAGCCGCCCAGCTGAGCCTGTAGCCGAGCCGTTCTGCACCTTGCTTGACCTGACCTGGTAATACGTGCCATGGGCAAAAAGCGTGTGGAGCCGAGGACCCAGCTGACAGCAGATCTGTCGCTATTGCTCTTGGGGGAAAAAGTGGTAGGGAGGTATGGGCCTGTGTGCCACTGTCAACAGAGGGCTGCTGTTTTTTTTTCCCTCCCTGGGCAATTATGCATACAGTGAATTTCTGAGTCACGGGATGGCAGTCCAGCAGATCAAATTATTTGCCCAGTACTGGAATAAGCTAGCGTGCAAGTCTGAAATGGTGAGCTGGCTCTGTTTGCTCAGCTGACAGCAGTGTAGCAGTTGCTAATTCCATTGCATCCCCTCAGAGCAAAAAAGGAGAAAATGTAGCAACCAGCAAGAGAAAATACAGCGAGACTCCGTATCGCTCTTTCCACTAAATATGCCCAAATGCAGGCAGACAGCTCTCTCCCCTCACTTCCCCGAGCGCTGAGTGTTTGCTTTATCTGGTGATGTAACGGATTGCTAAATAATAGACAAACCTGATGTGAACTCTCCTACTTATCTCTGCGCCGGTGCTTAGACGTGGAAGAAGCTTGTTGCGTTTCCCCCCGGGTTTAGCAGCTTTGCAAGCAGCGATATGCCACTGCCCTCTGCTGGAAAGCCGCGCGTCCTTGGCGCATTCCCTGCACTTGGAACTGCCGCGCTGTGAAACGCAGCGTGACGGGACAGCAGGAGCCCCCCGCATCAGGCAGGGCAGGACGCGCTCCCCTCCCATGGCCCTCTTCTTCCCTTGCTTTGGTGGGCTCCCAGGATGGGAAAAACCTGGTAGTGGAAGGAAACATCAGATCAGAGTTACCAGCATTCGCTCTTTCTCCTACACTTCACATACAGAATATAGTTGGGGGTTTTGAGAACTTCTTTTCCATCTAAAGCTATGTTTTTTTGAGAACTCTTACTAGAATAGTCTGAATACAAAGTGCCCGGTTTAGGCTATCTATCTGGTACATGCTAAAGATTCAAGCTGGCATTTATTTTGGAGGGTAGGTCATTCAACACACCTCAAGAAAACCATGTCATTCAACCTGCTGTCAGATGGCTGTGGTTATACAATCCATATGGACATCACCGCAATGTGCACGCCTCATGAGTGCTAAATCGGGGCTTAGTCTAAGACCAATGGCAGCATTGGCTTTGTGCGAGCAGATGTATCTGAGGAAGGACTATCTTTCCAGAACAGGTTTCCATAAGATTGATTTAGCTGTTTCTGGTGTGGTGCTTGAACCTTATCAATCAGAATCATTTCTCATCATGAGGGGCATTAGCGTCTTCCTGAACTGCAGAGTTGTTATTGCTAGATTAGTCTCCAAGCACAGAAATACTGGAGTTGCTGCCTTGAAGAACCATGGAGATCTTCAGCTTAAAGCCGGAGGGTCAAAAATACTAGTTTTAATTGACGGGTGCACAAATGGTGCCATGGTGGTGTGTTCCACCTACTCCAATGGCCTGCCTCCATCACTGGTCAGGGTGACACATCCTGGGGAAGGGGCAAGAAATCATGTGTAAAGTGTAGGAAGATGCAGAGCAGGCTTTGACAACTACCCTTTCCCTTCTTTCCCTTTCAGTTTCCCTTTCTCTTCTGTTTTTTTTTCCTTTTCCCTTTCCCTAGCACCGTGGCAAATGATTGTCCTGAGGATGGGAGTGCCATGACAGGGCCAGGAGATCTTAAAATTAAATGGAACGAGTAACTGAAGCCCAGCTAAGCAGAGGGTGAGGGGGAAAGCCTCTGTAGCATAGCAGCAGCTGCAGCACTGGGCATGAAACGGCTGCTCCACAGCCTGGTTTGAACGACTGGTTTCCTTGACATTAACTCCTAAGCCCTTTGCCTAATTTGCTGACCTATACATGGTTTCGCATCTTTATATATAGTAAATGCATAACAACTTTTTATAGTGGCTCCATGAATGACACACTGCTGCCCTGTAACTTGGTAACTCTCCCTGTGGTTAATGTTTCTGATTATAGATCAGCCTTTCAAAAGTAATAAAATGAAGTGGCGTTTTATGTAACTCAATGGGTTACAGTAGGAAGCTGTTAACAGTAGAGGATTAAAATAAAATTGTTCTTGATATTTTAAAAGTGATGAAACGAGGAGAAAAATAAATCCACCTCCAAATGCTGCAAATCATTCCTTACAAGTTTGGCATCTGCCAAGATCCTACTTGGAAAAAAACCCTGGGCTCCATCCCTCGGAGGGTCCTCCCACACTGTTCGAGGCATGAAGCTCAAGGGTAGTTTCACTGACCACAGGCACACCCAGCATCCTCATTAATAAATGCCACTTATGGCATGGGTTTTTTGATTGCTTTCTAAAAAATATTACCGCTAGATCTTCATATGCTGTGCATTTTTTGTCATGAGACTTAAATACAGGGGAGCAGATCTGACACATTTCAGCAGGTTTCTGTGTTCTTTAAAGGTAGGCCATTAATTGTGTTCATCAAGTGATTGTCTGGCTAAAATATTTCAAAAGTCATCAGTCAAAGTACGATTACAACTGAAATCAGGCTACTGATAATGAGGGACCACAGTCAGCTGGAAAGAAACATGAACAGAAATAACTCCTGACTTTTAGATTATTCATTGGTATTACTTCTAAAAGATCATCCCAGCATATCTTCTGTTGCCTTGATTTTCCTTTCATTTCTGTGACATGACTGCTACCATAAATAAGCGAACTTGCATAACTTTCAGATAATGCACTGGATGTGGCATTAAGTCACAAAAGGGAAAAGCATATTCTGCAAAATGTGTTCCTCTGAGATGGAGTTAGTCTGGCACATTAATTTCCAACATTTTGGCTAAGCATGTACCTGTCTCACATACTTAATAAACACAAGATTGTTTTCCAGAATTCCACTGTGTAATTTTTGCCATTAAACACTAAAAAAGAAAAAAATAATCAACCATTCACTATTAAAAGATTTTAATTATTTGGAACACTAACATCAAGAATGTTTACTTGAAAATGTTTCTTTCCACTTTAGTCCATCTTCAAACCTGTTACACTATATTCCACTGACTAGTATTACAAATTATACTGATATGTTTCCTCATACTTGTAAAAGAGAGCTACAGTAAATTGTTTCACAAGGTGTTTGGGCAAAACATATGTAAGAAATTATTCTTTCCCTCTTCTTCTATGATGAAGCAGAAGCTTAGTTTTAAAGTAACAAGAACAGTCATTATAGAGCTAAATATATTTGACATATTTAACCTCACAAATAAATAAATATATACAAGGGAGGTCACAGCATGTCAGCTACAAAGTAGAAGCTTTACATTGTAGAACTGAGAGCATTCAAGAGCATATAACTGACACAGACAGTTTAAGATTACTACATGGTAGTAAAAAAAGAGAAAAAATCTTAATTCAGCAAAAATATAGGTAGCTGTACATTAAACTGATACTTAAGTTACAGCTCAGCTTCAGTCAGGATACTGTGTTTGCTTTTTATTTATATTTTACTAATCTATTATATTTTACTAATTCCTCATTTTCTCAGGAATGTTTGGTTTTCCGTCTCTTCACTTCTGAACACCTTAGTCAGGTAGAAAACTCACAGTAAGCTGCTACGTGAACACTATTATCTACAGTAGTTAAGCAAGTGGGATGTTAAAATATAAGTCCAGTAAATGCTTGTACAGAATCTCTCCCTAAATTATTTCCTTTATTAAAGATCTCTGACAACACCCATTCCTATTAATAATTACATTTTAAGCGAATCGGGCTGAATTTCATTCATACCACCACGTATGAATTTGCAGTTACGAGACTGAGGTTTCGTTAAGGTCCGCGTAGCGACAGCAGTGTTTCTGGGCGGAACACCGTCCGGACACCCTCCTCCCGCCCGGTGCTTGCAGCCAGGGAAAATACGTCGTTTGCGCCGTCACAGCATTAAACGATCTCTGCACGCAACAGCACGTGCAAAGAGCAAAGAAAGGCACAAATCCACATCCCTAATCACTGAGCATCCACCTGCTTGGCAGCTGAGAAACCTCAGCAGAACTTTCTGGTCACCTTCTGGATACGATTAATTAAGTATTTGGCTACAAATAATTTGGTTAAAACCAAAGCCTTTTTAAAAATGAAAGTTTCCATCGGGAGACATTCTCCTCCGGAAACATCCTTTGAAAATACCTTTGGAAGTTTTGGCCCATGCTTTCAGCGACATGCGCAGTTACGGTTTTTATAAAACCTGTCATTGGGCAAGACGTGCTTTGTGAGGAGAGATGCGCTTCTGGCAGCCGTGGCCGCATGCTAATGCGTCACACACTCATAGAGACTAAAACAAGTAAGCATTTTATGCTCTTGTCCGTCCTCGGCACACAGGCACCCCAGTGTCGTGATGCACACCGAACAGCAATGCGAAATTCCCTAGCGTTGCCTGAACCCTGCTCCAACTCTGAGCCTCCCGCAACCTCAACCAGTTCAACCAACCGTGGGGCAGGAGGGGGGTACTGATACTGATAACGTTACGTGCCCAGAAAGACGTTATTTATTTATTACCGGTAAACGTATCCCAGGTTATTCTAATGTTGCGATGCCACCTAATGGACGTGCCTATACATACAATATATCCGAAGTACAGAGACTGACAAATGAACCCACGGGCTTACAAAGTATTCATCTCGTGTTTAAATACTTAAACATAAGTTTTAGCACCGTTCGTGGTTCTTAGATTGCCTATGGTACACAATGTAGTTTCCCCTGCCATATTTACTGTGTGCATTATTATAAAAATATGTGTGGAGAGAGATCTAGGTATATATTTGTATATCTATATATAGTTGAATGTCTTCTATTTTGTTTAGTGAAAAAGACATTAAACATAGAATTGCGATGGGAGATGCCCCATTTCATACACACCGATCAATAAATGTTGAAACATGACTTTGTGTAAACTTTGGATTTACCTGTGTACTTGTTCTGTACAGATGCAAATGATACGTACGACTGTCTGTTTCCATACGTATCAATGGGCTTAAAATTTGCAGGAGTTACTAGCAACCTGCGCGTCCTTCTCAGCCAGCACATCTATGTAACAGGTGTGTTTCTATGTACACGGCTACAAAACAGCCTGAATTTACAGCGCATATTTTTTCGGTAAGAAAGCTTTGCATGATTAGGTCTATTTAGTCAAAAATGGTTTAAAATAACCCTTTCAACACTGCTGTTAGGGTTTTATTCACTTACAAATAAAGAACAGACAACACTAGACAGTCAAGAAGCAAGAATCAAACAAGTGTAGTAGGGAAAATCCATATTCTTCAAAAGAAAAAGACCACCTGTAAACTGTTCAATAAGAGCTTGCCTGTACTGCGTGACATGTCTGCTATTTTCTCCAGGAGTCAAGACTTGCTTCTGTTTGGAATATATAATTTAGAGTTAAGCTTGTGGCTCTTCAGTCTTAAAAAATATTTACACAGGATTACAATTAGCTGTCCAGACATCATGTTGGCTGGCACACATTTAAAAACAGCTCAATACCATGGTGGAAAATTGTCTTTTTCCACAACAGTAAAAAGGTAGAGAAATTGGTCCTCGAGTGGAAGTTGTTAACAGGAGAACATTATAATCTGGGAAAAAATAACTAAACAAGTCACATTCTATGACATCCAGTATTCTCAATTCCAGGCAGACTTTTGTCTTCCTTTGGTTCAAAAAATCCAGAACCCCAGTTAGAACTTTGTGCTGTGACTAAATGTGTCGGACATGATGATATTTTTGTAGAAGTTGTCAGAGTGAGGATTGCAGTATCCCTTGACCTTGTCAATAACCTGGTGGACAGGGATGATTGACGTCTGTTCTCCATCCTCTTGGGCAAATTTTGAAGACGGCTTGTCAATAAAAACATTCTCTAGGAAGAGGAATAAGCAACAACAAGAAGTTAGGGCTTCTTAAGTAAAGTCATAATTCAAGAGGTGTGTCACTCCCACATAGATATGCCTTCAATTGCCACTACTGCTAAATTAAATTACTGCTCTAAAAGCCAACAAACAACTTTTTGGTTTGGCATTGCTTCTTCTAAATTCTTTTGCGACGCCTAGTTTTGTGGCCAGACGTCTCAGGTCTCTCTTGGAATTATCCCCCTATTCTTTTGCCTAAAATGTAACTGACTCCTGTGACCTTTTAATATATTAACTTACTGTTGGTGCTTTGAATCTTACAAACTAAAAACATTTTGATAGCACAGGAATAGGGGTGACCTCCATAACATCTGGTAAATAACATCTCCACATAACAAAGTAGTGGAAAACGACAGTAAAAATTTAATTATTTCAACACTGGAGGTTTTAAGCTACACACAGAAATAATGTGCTCTGCACAGAATGTAGCAGAAGATGACTTGCATCTTAAATCAGGTAACCAGCGCCGGAACCTGCCTAAACTTTGTGCTTGCCTACCATCACTTTGTTTTTTTCTGTAATGTGGAGGGTGGGTACAGACTGAAAAAACTGTGGGGAGGAAAAGATGCAGAAAACTGGCATCTCCTCAGAATTCAGGTGCTATAAACCAAGGGTGGAGCCGAAGAGAAAAAGGAGAAAGGCAATTCCCACCCGGGCTGGGGAAATCTGCTTCAGCCGCGAGCGGTGTTGCTGTTCGGAGAACGGTCAGTAGGTAGAGCTCATGCAGTGAGCAACGAGAAGGAGAGAGCCTGTATCTCATTTTCTCAAGTACGTGGTCCTAATGAGCTTTCTTATCTCTTTCACTGTAGCGAATAAAGCTGGAATTAATTCCCTTAACCCAGGCAAGGCTTTGACCATTGCAAGCCGACAGTAAGATTGGGTATCCTGTGAAGCAGTCTTTTCTACAAGTGACATTTTTGATGGCTGTCTACAAGACCTTGGTGAAATCACCTTCCAAAATTCCCTGGTAAAAGATCATTTTACAGTGTAGTATATTACTTAAACTATGATTTCATGCAAAACTTGTTTCTTATAGAAATAAATCATTAATTAAAAATAAACAGAAAATTAACCCGCCCCTGCAGAAGTCATGATATCAAGCCATAAAAGAGTATAAAGTGTTGCATGAAGGAGAAATGGATTGCAAAGTGAGAAATCAAACCAGTTGTACTCATGAAAAAAGGAACAGGCATATTCAGGCATATCAGAATGATTTTTTCAAAGCACGCAGGAATGTCGATGAATTGCAGCAAATAATTCCATGTCCAATAGCAAACTGCCGGGTACTGTCTGCCTTTCAAATGTGTGTATTCACTAGCCAATGGTACTATGTTTTGAAGTTTTTCTACATACTGAATATCTTACTACAAAGAGGAAAGTTAAATTCTTAAGTCTTTAGGGAAAGTTTTTTAAATTCCTTGCAAATATGTACACTTTTTTTCAGAAGGCTTCATTGCATTGTTAAATACCAACTATTTCCTCATGAAATTTGCACGTGCAGGAATTACCTAAGTCCTATGAAACCCAGTGGGGCCCACTTTTTTTTTAGCTCAATGCACTTCACACCCAAGTACAGGGTTAAAATCCTGTGTCACTGAAGTAAATGGGAGTTTTACCACCAAATTCTGTGCAGCAATAATTTTAACTTCTAATTCATATAAGTCTTATATATGGTATTTGTCTACAGCAAGTGTATCTATGGTACTACCTACAACAAGTTTGTGTCAGTCTCATAGACAGCAGTGTCACAATACACCGAAGGGATTTCTTTCGTCTACCCAATATTCGTGTCCTAGTAGATGCATTCTGCATTCAACCCTCCAGCAGTTCACAGCACAGCTTTCAGGCATATACAG
The DNA here is from genome assembly GCF_000687285.1 of Phaethon lepturus. Taxonomy (NCBI): domain Eukaryota; kingdom Metazoa; phylum Chordata; class Aves; order Phaethontiformes; family Phaethontidae; genus Phaethon; species Phaethon lepturus. Next base: position 14,986 of record NW_010543903.1, on the reverse strand, counting down.
TTTGTCATTCAGACATTTTCGGTGTGACTGGATATGAAAAAACAATGGCTGGAAGACTCATTCTATAATAGCCATAGACCAAATAGAAATACAGTATCTTAAAATTCCTGTAATAACGTTTAAAAATATTCAAAAAGTTTCTAGGACTCAATCAGATTGTTTTTGGTTTTTGACATATGCTTTTTGTATGGGTGTTTCAACCCAGTCTCCCTTCTCCAGACTACTGTACGCAGGCATTAATGTCAGGACATGGTCTGTTTTCTAAACCGGTGTCTTCCAAACGCTTCATGCCCCATGCAGAGTGCAGACACCCAGAGTTCAAAGCACACTTATCCTTTGATTCAGCATCAATGACGCAAGATGTAACGGTGAGAAACAAGCAGCGTTTCTGATTAGCAAAGTCCTTTGTGTCAGTGAGGACATCATGCAAGTGGCATCCCTCCACCCTGTTCAAACCATGCATTCAGCAAAAGCAATTCTCACTTTACCTGTAATGCTCCACCACTGATGAGGAAAGGGCCTTAGAAGACATTATCTATACCACAAACACATGAATGCTTGTGTCAATTCCAGGGAGCACATTATAACCATATTAACAAGAGTTGCCAAGACATGTAGCTATTACATTATTAGCCTGCAATTTAGCCGAGACACCAAACTAAGAAGTTTAGCTGTATTAAAAATCAGTATCTTAATGTCATTTTCTATTGTTTTAACACACGAGAAGATACATCAGCATTTGAAAACCTAACGTTAGGAAAAATTCCTTTGGAGTATCACAATAAAATGTGAATTTTCAGAGATCAAAGCAAAATGTATTAAAATTTTAAAAATCTAGAGAAAAATGTGGTATTTCCTTAGCGTCCAATACACAATCACATTACAACTATGATTACATTACCAACTGCAATCCCTTTGGGGAAATAATTTATGCATGGGATTAACCTCACCACTTTTGAAGAAAGTACATAAGCATGTTCCTAACTGCAAGATTCTTTTAACTTACTTCTTCTTACCTGGAACTCTCTTGTTGTTTTGCTTCAAGACGACATTGCAAAAACTCTAGCACTGTCTCTTTAATGGTCAGACTGATAAAAAGCTCTGAGTCCAACAAAATATTTAAGCATATTTTTATCATTGATACCAATACCAAGGGTCTAAAGGTTGATCTGCCACAAGTACAAAGCGGAATTCTCCGTCCGCAGAACAGAGAACGCTCTGCGGCGGGAGGGGCGCGATGCTCTCCTCCTCTACTATTAAATTAGTAGTAGCACTGTGATCGGTGGCTATTAGAGACACTGGCTGTGGAAGACTGCTGCCAGAAGCGTCCCTTCGTAGGAGAGCGAGCTGAAGACCGCGTGCTCAGGGCAGCGGGGTGCGTGGACGCCAAACCTGAGACGGCAGCGGGGACAGGCACCCTGGCGAGGCAGGGGCCAGCTGTGCACGCCCAGCATGGCTGCGAGCGGCACTCTTGAGAGCAAGCTCAGGTTCACCAGCCAATTTCTTAAGACAATGCTCATTTTTACTGTGTTCCAAGCCAATGCACTTCACGGACATTCTCGATAACCAAAAAAGATTTATGCTCTTAAAATACCTGATTGCACAACCCCTCATGCTAAAGGATGCACTGAAAATTGGCTGGTGAGAAAAAAAACATGTAATTCTTAAAAAAGGGGATTTCTAGCCAAAAATTGTGTGCCTAACTGAAGCAGGTAATGATCATCAATAAAAAAAAAAAGAAGTTATTTCCTGGAAACTATGTCACATATCAAGAAAGGAGACTGTACCAACATAAAAGAGACATCAGGGACTTCTGAGAATAATTTATACTTAAGAAACAATGCAACTTTCTTTCCAGTAAAATCATATATTTCATATCTAAACATTGCTTCTAACAAATATTTTAAAGCACGTCAACACATCTTTGGGTTAACTATGTGCGCAGATTTTATTTCCACTGTGTTTTAGAAGAGAATTCCGTAATAACGTTACATGACTTTATAGAGGACAAAAACATGAGTTCACAAAAACCCAGTAACAAAAAAATCTGAACTATTTAAGTCATTTTCTGAAATATGATCTCAGACCTCAGCAAACAGACTTGCAAATCATTCCAGCTCCTCTCTTTCTTTGCTCCTTTAAATTAATAAATTTAAATTAAATAAATATATCTAATATAGCTCCTTTAAAGTGTTCTTAAAATGAGCACATTTTTATGGCATGAGTAGAATACAGATGATGCCGTTTATTACATATACCACTGACATCTAAATAAACAAGCTGTAGATATGGTGTGCTATTTGTAGAAGGGAAAGGCAATGCATACTCTGGGAACACGGTATCCATTTGCAAGTAGCCTCCATTTGTCAATTTACCCATAAATTGTTACAGTTAAATGGAAGGAGTTTGACCAAGTGCATCAGCTGTGGACTTGGACTCAGAAGACTTCACTCCTATTTCCAGCTGTGCTGCTAGCTTCATGTTACCTTGGGTAATGAACGCCATCGCTCTGTGCTTTGGCTACCCAGTGTTTACAGTGGGATAATAAGACTTACCTTCGTTCAGCCAAAAAGGTGAAAGTCCTATAAAAAACTCAAGATTTGCTTTCATCAAGCCTACTTTGTTTAGTATGGGAACATACCAAGATCAGAACTATATATTGGATGTATTGTATATTACGTTAAGATTCTTATTAAACAGTAACATATATTTTAAAAATACTGAAACTATACAAATTGGTGACAATCTCTCACATTAACCTCTGGTTAAAAAACCCTACTGTACCTTTAACATGAACCTACGTATTCACAGATGCACTGTGTTACAATGCAAGAACTCACCTGTATGGCTGTTTCGTTTGCAATATGTATTTGTTGTAGATTTTGATTTGGATGTTAAGTAGGTTGAATTGGAGCCGATGGAACTAGAGGATAAGGATTTCCCAAGATTATCAGAACTCTTCTTTATAATATTGGTTGCTGTTTTGCTCCAATCTAAAAACGATTGAAAAGTTTTACATAAATAATTACCATAGGTACTAAATGCCTGATTTATTCAATTATGAACATTTCAAGTATCAGATGCATTTCTTAATGTTGCTTATAACAAACAGCCTATCCTTTTCCTGTCAGGTTGCCTCTTTGATTCTTAAGAAACACAAGAATTATTCCAACTTGATTTACTTTGCTGTTTACCACAGTAGTTAGAACTGGTGTCTAAAAACACAGTGTCTAAAGTGTTAAAACACTCCAATAATCATTTGTCTGGATGGCAGAACTGTAAGTAAGACCCAGCTTTCCCAGACACAGGAGAGCAGTGAAGCTCTGTAGCAGTATAAGGATACCAAAGTTTCATGACCTGAAGAAAGAAATCCAAAGGGATGGATAGGAAAGGGATGGATAAGACCATTTACAGTGATTTTATCATTTGAGGGCTTGATCTGCTGAGGTAGGTACTACATACTTGCAGAATTGCACTTGTTGTTATAGGTTTTAGCATATTGGTGCACTATTAGTGACAATGAATAATAATGGTTATTCAATAGTTCACATTTTAAGAGTTTTGTCCGAACAATTAACACGGTAAGCTCTTACACTGGAACAACTCCCAAAATTAAATTTAATAGAATCATAGAATCATGGAATAGTCTAGGTTGGAAGGGACCTTTAAAGGTCATCTAATCCAAGCCCCCTGCAATGAGCAGGGACATCTTCAACTACATCAGGCTGCTCAGAGCCCCGTCCAACCTGACCTTCAGTGTTTCCAAGGATGAGGCATGTACCACTTCTCTGGGCAACCTGTGCCAGTGTTTTACTACCCTCGTTGTGAAAAATTTCTTCCTTAGACCTAGTCTAAATCTGCCCACTTTTAGTTTCAAAGCATTATCCCTTGTTCTATTGCTACAGGCCCTGCTAAAAAGTCTGTCCTCATCTTTCTTATAAAGTCCCCTTTAAGTACTGGCAGGCTGCAATAAAGTGTCCCTAGAGCCTTCTCTTCTCCAGGCTGAACAACCCCAACTCTCTCAGCCTGTCCTCACAGGAGAGGTGTTCCATCCCTCTGATCGCTTTTGTGGCCCTCCTCTGGACCTGCTCCAACAGGTCCATGTCTTTCCTGTGCTAACAGCTTCAGAACTGGATGCAGTAACTAATACCAATAAACTTATTGCGAAAAAATGACACTGAAAATCTCATCACAAGTGTCCCAATACCAGTAGAATAAATATATCTAACTACTTTTGTATCATATACTTGCAGGTAGGTACAGGTAGTTTCACACTTTAGTCATGTTCCTATTATTCACTGTACTGCAATGAAATTCACAAAATGGAGAAGTCCAAACAAAAGACACATGGGCCACTTCAGCCTTGATTTAAATCAAGACAGATATTTTATCCTAAATCATTGCTGTAGGGTATAGGTTACTATTTCTCTGACCTAGCTATGGCAGTGTTGCAAGGCTTTGGCTTGTTTGTTTCTTTGCTTTATCATAGCATGCCCTAAAGTAGACTTCAGCTGGATAGGTATGCAAGTTCACTTTTGGCTTATATTTCATCGTTCTGCCTGAAAACTGTATCAGGATCATGGAGAATAAAACCAGCCAGTGGGGGTGGACTGGTTAATGCTAGGCGTAATGACAGCACATTAACTATACCACTGAAATACTCAGATCCTTCAGGTTTTTATTTCTATCATACTCACAAGCTGCCCAACAGCAGCATAAAAATCTGGAAATAATTTGATCCATCTGTGTTTTCCAGTTGAGGAGTTACAGCATGAACCACATGGAAACTGAACAATCTGGATGCCTGATCAGAATGAATACTCTTTTCCTAATTTGTATTAACTCTTTGAAATCATAAATCAGGTTTTCATATTACAAAATGAAAGCATAAATGTTCTATAGCATACAATGAGAATGCATTCCCCAAACAAAACGGAGCAAGACAAAGCAGAAGTCTTGATGGCAAAGCAGGTGCTTAAAACGTTGAAACAAACCTTGGATGCCAAGAAAGGACGGACACAAGGGTATTTGGAGCACTGCTATTATCCAGGATAGACTGCTTTACCTTACTCGGCAATGAGCTAATGCTACTTTACATCAACTGTAGATTTCAACCCTGGTCGTTGAGCAAGAACCGTATGAGCAAGAATTATGTGGTCCAAAATCATTACATCAGACAGCAAAGCAACATCCAGTTGCCTAAACACAGGAGTCTAATGCCATGTGAGATGGCCAAAGGTGGAGGAGACTACAAATGCTACAAACAGCGTCCCAAGTGTTGCACTTTTAAGTGTCCAAACCAACTGCTCTCCTTTCTCTCTGAGAGTTGCAGATAAAGATGAACTTCAATTCTAATCAGGCTTCTAAAATTTCTAAAGAAATTTTCTATGTTTTTGAGTCTCTAATGGTCTCTCTGAAGTATATGGTGAAAGACAGAATGCTTTGAAAAGGCAAAGTTAAAAGCAAAAGAGGTCAGAATATTTCTAGGTGCCTTTTAAGAATTGATCCTACATCAGCAGTACACAGAATTCTGTCAACATACTGTAATGTAGGAGAAAAGCTGTAAGACTGGCTCTTGAATGACAGAGTAGTTTGAATCTCTGAAATTTTTTTTTTTTTAGGGTCCAAAAGGCCTTCCAAAACCATGCCTATAGTGCTACAAAATTTACCAGCTGCCTTCAGTGGAAAACCGAAAAAGAATACTTGAGAATTTTTATGAAGTGATATCTGAAAAGTCCCTTGGCAATTGTTAGTACTTAAGTGAAGTGACAGCCTATGATTAACATATTTTTCCACATCTCTGGCTTATATTTGTATTAAAAATAACACAGCAAGCTCTTCACCTGGACTTTTATGGACTACTGCAGCATCTAAGGAGGGGAGCTGTGAACTGCTTTTACCTGAATTGTCTGCCAGTCGGAATCTGCCACAACAGAGATGTCTCCTCCATTGTTTCTGCACATTTTCTTTCATAGCGCAATGGAATACAAATATAAATAAACCTGCAACAAAAGCAAATAAACAGCAAATGAAGGTTGTATTTATAAATAAACAGATTAATTAAAATCTGCTAACAAAAGGCTACAAAGTATAAGCAGAGGAAAATAATCTTAAAGTTTTCTTACTGTCATCTATGCCTCATTTAAGAGGTATGGAAATTAGGTAAAGCTTTCCCATCCTCTAGCTACTATATAAGTGTCTGGAATATCAGAAGAGAGACAATAGGACCCCTTTCATTGTCACCGTTGATTTAGACCCAGCTCAGTGTGGATCTTTTAAATGTTCTTTTTGGCTTCGAAGAAAGGAATTACAGGTTTTGCCTTTGAACAAAATGAGTATTTTGCACCCAACAGGACTCCAAGATCCAGACTGCAAAGTAAATACAGACATTATTATATTACCAAGAAGATATTTTACCTCCTCCTGTTCCGTATCTACAGAATTGTGGGCTGTATTCTTTTAAAACCAGAAGTCTTGTGATTGGCACTAAAGAGTGCCCTCAAAATGCACAGTCGGATTTATGTACATCACATGCATGTACTTGAAATGATTATGAAAATGGTAAGAACATGCTCACAAGTACTAATTAGGTGTCCAGCTACTTACTTCTGAAGAAAATTACCTGGTTTCTGTGTGCAATCACAATAAACGTGTTTAAGAATGTTTTTGTAGAGCTTGTTTTTCTCATGCAAATGTATAATCTTTATTTTCAAGACAGAAGATAAGCATCTTCCATGTGGTAAAGAGGTCTTAACTGGGCGTATGGTATGATTTCATCATTCTACAGAGATACTTTAGAGCTAAATATAGAAGTTGGAAATCTCAAATGCTCCTGGCGCTTCCCAGGCAGGCACTGGCTGTGGAATCTTCCGTCGTTCTCCGGGTTGGCCTGTTCTTGTTTTATTCACTGGGAGAGAGCCAACCTGGGGCTGAACACATGATGGCAAAATCCCTCATGATTGTATCTTAAACATGAATAAATGCTACATAACGTGGGCAAACCAGGTTAAGTGCCATCCTCTAAGACTGTTCCTTTATGACCATCATGAACAGCTCTGTATACTAATGCCTACTATGTTTCAGCTGGTAGAATGCAATGGCAGGGTACGGCTTGGAAAAAAATGCTCTGGAGCATAACTTTATCCTCTCCCCTCCAGAGTGCTGAGGTCTCATTTTGTATGAATGCTTGTCATTGAACTGGACTTGTATTTGCTTATAGTCTCAGGCCAGGCTGAGACCACTGAGATCAGTTAACTTTAGGAAAGGTCATGAAACGTATTTTTTGCAAAATTTTTCAAGAGCTGATGACGAAGAAAAAGGAGCAGCACAATTTAAGGAAGGCAAACATATCTTAGTGTATCCCATAAACAGGCTTTGTTGAATTATGGTTACTAGGTTTGCGTTTAGTAAAATATTTCTGTGTATTTGTTTTAAGCACAGAGTAATTCTAACGCAATCACTAGCAGCTCTTACAAGCTTAGAGTTATGCAGTTATTTGAGGTCCAAAGTACCACTGTGGATTTCTGCACAGCTACAAAGTTACTAAAATGATGCTTAATTAAATTGTGGTTAACATTTGGAACATTTAAAAGAAAATGTGTAGGTCTATAGTAATAGAAAACAAATGTACTGCATTAAGTACTTTGCCTTTGCCCTGTCTGGGCTTGGTCTCTGAAATTTTTTTCTCTGCGTTTCATTATTCATTAAGTTTACAATGTGCTTTAGTAATACAACTTTGGTTTTGCTTCCCAGAGCCAAATCAGACCCTAGGCTTGGCTCTAGCTTGGCTCTGACTTGAAAGTATTTGGCTTGCCCAGGCATATATATAAAATGAGCAGCCAAAAAAAGAGATGTTCCCAGATTTTTCACTCTGACTGTCAAAGAGGGAAAAATCATTTCCTATGTAGATGAAATAGCAAAGTACAGTAACACCAGTAGTTGCTGCAATTTACTTTTTCACTGCCAGAGCACAGAAAACTAGGTTGGTGGAGGCTGCTGGTATAGCTTAAAATACTGCTGCCGTTTTTAAAAACTTGCGAGATAGTAAACATGTTTACTGAGGGCTCGATTGTTAAGTCATGCTAATACTGGTGAAAGACATGCCATACCGAACTGCTTTTTCTGATAGGAAATGCTTCCACATACAAATCCCAAGCTTTTCTTTGCTTTCATCCCCTTACTGCTACATGTACACTGCACCAGTCGCATGTGATTTTAAACATCCTCTTTCTGGCTTCTTTAGCTTTGCCTAGCTCTTTCTGACACAGGAATAAGCATTTTCAGATATGGGACTTTTATCTTCCTGTGCTTGGTATGACAGGCCTGAATATACTGTGCCAACTTTGCTACCACGATCCGTGAAAAACCCATCGCTCTTCTTCTCTGCGCATTCGCTCCGCAGGTTTTTCAGTTTCATCTTCTGACTTAACTGCCTTTCAAATATTCGTTTTCCATTGAACAGTGCTATTACCCCACAGAGGCTTAAGCAGTGGTGGTCAACCTCGTGTGCACTCTGCATGTACAAGCTTAACTGACTGCACTGGAAATTCTGGTTACAGACAATTTCTTGAATTTGATCCTTGGCATGTGTTTCAGAGATTTAATCTTTTTTCATGTTCTTCCCATACTTCTAATCTCTCTAGGCCCTTCTGAATTTCTAACACGGACACATCACAGCAAATACTTCATTATGCTGCCAGGAGAGTATCAGAATCTGTCCTTTGGAAAAAAGTCTTTAGTAAGAACACCTACATCCAAACCATTTTTGCCATTTTGCCTAGCGTTTTAGGTTGAAACTGAACCAAACCAAAAACCACAACATTATTCTCTTTCCACGAAAGCTCAATAAATCTTTTAGCACAGTAAATATGTCTCAACTGTAACAGATAAAATCCACACAGCGTAACATTAAGTACTTTTTCCATAAAGGGAAGATATTTTGCTGACCCTGGGAAAATTTATTTTTTATCTCAATATATGTGTGGCATAACACATGCTCCTCCAGTGACATTCTTGGGGTTTTTTTTTGTTATGTTTTTTTTCAGGCAAATTTATTTTTCATATCAATATGTGTGTGGTATAACACATGTCCCTCCAATGACCTTCTTGGGTTTTTGTTATGTTTTTAGTTGTTCTTTATTAGTGGGTAGGGCAAGCAGAGGTGGGGATTCTTACGTTATTTGATTTATATGCAAATTTCAGCTCTGAGATGAAATTCTTTTAAATGTCAGCTATATAATTCTCTTGTTTATAACTATTTGATTACAATTTACAGCATTTTTCAGAAGGATGAACTACATTGGAAACGTAAAATATCCAAAACTTCAGTAAAGGAAACAAAAATAAGCTGACTATAACAGTCGCTACTTTTTCCTTAAAGAACCAAAGAATATGCCATAACTCTGTGCTCTCTCTCCACACTGAAACAGGACTGAATTTTGTTTTACGAGCTTCTTCTACCTTAATAAAATAGTTATGTGCTTTACAGATTCCCTACAGGAATAAAATAAGGAAAAAGGCTTCCTATATTTGTTATAATCAGTGAAAGGAAATGTTGAAGGTCATACAGCATCTATCTCAACAGAGATCACTGCAGACTGTTAGCTCGGAATAGCACTATTTATAATACAGTGTATTTTATGAAAAAGACCTTAAAACATTAATTAACTAAGATATTCAACCGATATGTAGTTGGTATCACTATTCCACATAAAGGAAAACCGATGATGGTTTAGTACCAAGGAAAAATCTAGAGAGCTTGGATCTGAGTTCCCTAGCCAAATCACCGGACATAGTGTGTCCCAGAACAGCAACAGCTCAAATATTTTTTGACACGGAACAGAAATTCAGCTTACCTTGCAATGAATTGAAAATGGAGAACAGGTATAGGAAAGGAAGAGTTAGCGGACCCCAGGCAAAAAAGGCAAAGCCCCATGTCATGCCCAGGAGGAAGGTCAGGCTGACCACACTACGGAGGTTCCTTAGGATCTCTTCCTTCAGGCTCCGATTAGTTCTTTTCCCATTCCTCCCACAAATCTGCACCATCACCACAATAAACATGGCAATGTTCATCAGAAACATGATTCCAAAGTAACCGGCACAAGTGACATAAAAGACAACTTCATTCTTGATCCAGCAGCTGCAAAAGAATACAAAAATATAGTAGTTTTTAGACAGAGCAAACTATCCTCCAGTAATTTCTAAGATTACAAGGAAATCAATCTATGCCTGATTCCACCAATGCTATACTTTCAAATTAAATCTTTGTCCTTTTTCTTGTTGTAAATAAGATGAAGCCCAGTAGGATCTTAAGTGACTATGGCCCGCAGAAGTATCATGTCAGAAATCTGAGGGTTGTACCACATTTTAGTTAAAACTAATTAAAAATAAAATCTGACCTCAGATACAAGGTATGGGAACTGCAATCCCATCATGGAAAGTTTTGACTCAGTATGAGTAGCTTCACCACTTTCACCAGTGTGAAGCATAGGATGCTTTCGTACCAGAACGGGCAAATTTGGATCTTCAGTGACAAAATCTCAAGTTTCTGCCACTTGAGCTAAAGGTCCTACATGTCTGGGAAGAAGCAGGATGGGTACTCCTTTGAGGTAGCTGTTTGACAGTCAGATATGTGAGAGATCTAGCTTATTCCTCTAGCAGCCCTGACCCTCCTGCACTTGGGTGAGGGCAGCCCCAGGTATCAGTACAGGCTGGGGGATGAAGGGATTGAGAGCAGCCCTGCCGAGAAGGACTTGGGGGTACTGGTGGATGAGAAGCTGGATGTGACCCAACGTGTGCTCACAGCCCAGAAGGCCAACCACATCCTGGGCTGCATCCAAAGCAGCGTGGCCAGCAGGTTGAGGGAGGTGATTCTGCCCCTCTACTCTGCTCTGGTGAGACCTCACCTGGAGTCCTGTGTCCAGCTCTGGAGCCCTCAGCACAGGAAAGACATGGACCTGTTGGAGAGGGTCCAGAGGAGGGCCACAGAAATGATCAGAGGGCTGGAACACCTCTCCTGTGAGGACAGGTTGAGAGAGTTGGGGTTGTTCAGCCTGGAGAAGAGAAGGTCCTGGGAGACCTTATTGCAGACTTCCAGTACTTAAAGAGGGCTTAGAAGAAAGATGGGGATAGATGTTTTAGCAGGGCCTAAGGCCGATACGAGAAGGGGTTGAAACTAAAAGAGGGCAGATTCAGACTAGACCTAAGGAAGAAATTTTTACAATGAGGGATGGTGAAACACTGGCACCGGTTGCCCGGACAGGTGGTAGGTGCCCCATCCCTGGAAACATTCCAGGTCAGGTTGGACGGGGCTCTGAGCAACCTGATCTAGCTGAAGATGCCCCTGGTCATTGCAGGGGAGTTGGACTAGATGACTTCTAAATATCCCTTCCAGCCCAAACTTGGGGCTCTATGATTCTATGAAATGGCCAGCATGCTTAACATAATACTTTAATAAAAACACAGAATGACATTTTTATTTATTGTGATGAAGCTTTGCCAGGCAAGGAACAAAAAAAGAGGTAACAGCCATATAAAAATTTTGGCATTTGGAGATTATTACCTGGACGTCAAGAGAAGAACTTAGAAACCTATTGATATTGATCGTCAATCTACATTGACGAAAGGCTGGTTTATTTACAAAGGAGACTATTTTAATACTATTTCTTTCTTTGCTCTTACCTAGAAGATATAGCTTTCATTTAAGATAAACCAAAACAGCTATGTTTATTTTATATTCATGACAAAACTTGTGAATTACTTTTTTGCCAGAGGAGTGTTTGTATGTGGCACTGAGTAATGCAGATTTCCCTCCAATTTTTCTTATAGCCTTCTTCACACTACTGATTCAAATAATTTAGAAGATGATTTTGCCCACTTTGCTTGTTTAATGCACCTCTGATTTTTCCAAAGCAATGTGACCAATGTTTTTTTTTTTTTTTTCCCCAGGTTGTAAACGCTAAATAGTAAGAGATTAAGAGAAATACTCACAAGTCGTCTCCTCCTTGCCCATTAGCATCTTTGCCGTATAACTCTTTGCCATAAATATGAGCTGCATTTTTATTAGCACTTGCTAAAACAATTGCTATCACCAGAGCTGGCAAACCTGTAACACAAGAAAACTTGTAGTTTGCTTTCAAATCTCCTAAACTTCCAAAATCACCATGCAAAGCTGAATAGGGGTGTCTCCATCCTTATTGTCTTAGTATAGAGTATCCTGAGGTAGTTCTATGTCAGAAAACTGCACAGAGAATTAGAAGGAAACAATTTTTCCAATAGTACGAAGGTATAAAACTTTCAAAGCACTTAATGGGCATTAATGAATAAGCCTCATAATGTTCTCTAAGGTAGAAAATGTTATTTTATTATGCGATATGGAAACTAAATTAAAATAATCTCCCTTAATTACCCAAAGTTAAATTTGCAGTTGCACACAGGCTCTCATAATATAGTGAGAAGAAGATTAACAAACTATTACAGAAATGAGATCTAGTGGAGGGATGGTATTGGGATTTTTTTGAGGGATTTTTTTTCAGAGATGATAATGTCCCTTGATTAGGCTGGGGATCTAGGAAACATGAATTTGAACCTGTAATTTCTCCACTGCTTCTCTCAATTGCAAATGTCTTCTCTTTTTCTACAGAAATATATAGCCTTTACTTAAATGTGTCCCACATAAAATGAAGCAAACTATATGTTTTTAGTAATAAGGTACAGGGAATATTTTGGGAAAACAGACAACTATGTGGAAGAGAACTCTGTGCAGAGAGGTACAGCTCATACAAAAGAAATGTACGTTTCCTGACATGCCTTATTTACATGTCTTATCCTTGCTGTGACAAAACAGATTCAAAGGGGAAGAGGTTAATTTGCTTTTCCGACCACTCAGTCCTTGTCCTCTGCTGAGGTCTCCAAAGAGGATGCTAGTTGCCAATGGAAAGACATAAATTATCAGCTGGCATGAGGTCAGTGCTCTATCCATGAGGTTAATGGTTTTGTATTGTGTTGTATTATTTCAAACACAATATGTGCATTCAGGCAGAATTCCTGATCTAGAAAAAAACGAAGAATAAAAGCCTTGCTGCCTGAGCCTCGCAGTTATTTTTTGGTATTACATTTTCCGTTTCAGTCCTGCCGTGTACACTGCTTAAGGCAGGATCTCTCTGTGGTTTGAACACAGTGCTGAAGCTCAGGAAATTTTGACTGTTTCTGATTCGGCCGTAGGCTTTGTACTTGTTGGCAGGAAACTTTAAGCCGGACTGAAAGCTTTTTGAAAGTCAATGCAAAGATCCCATAGGCTTTGTAGTAACGACAAGGGTTTCTGAATTCACCGTGTGCCACGGTTCTCCACCTCTGATAGGACACCCCTCTCTCATTCTGGCCTCTCTGGAAAGTAAGACCAGTTTACCTGGTCTCTCCGCTCCTCCTTGAGCTGTGAGCTGCTCTGGGTGGGGAGTGCCAGCTGTGGTGTATTGCACAGAGTTATACGGGGCTGCGCGCCGGCACTGCCGCGGGGTGGGGAGGAGGAAACGCCACGCTGGTTTTGATTCTGCTCTGCGTTTGTGGTAGAGAGCTTTTATGTAGCATGGTTTCAAAACACAGGCTGTGCAAATACTGCACCTGCTGTACTCACCCCACGGGTTGTGAAAATGCTGCCCCGGCTGAACTCACCCCAGCCAATGATGCAAAACTTCAGTATGTATCGCCGTATATAGGTGTTGAACACTTTCACTAGAGCGATGTACATATGAACGGCTTCTAGTCCCATCCACGTAAAGGTGGCCAGAAGAAAAAAGTGCAAAAGTGCAGCTACAGCTATGCAGAGGCCATCTATGTCAAATGATGCAATCCAACCGTCAAGCAAGAAGATCAGGTTAAGAAAGAGCAGGGCTGTGCTCAAATTCATCAGGATTTTGGATGGATAATCTCTTCGCAACTTCCTAATGAGAGAAATACAAGTGCATATGAATAATTGGCTTCAATCACACAAGCAGCTTGCAGCAGCTAGGTTTACCAGTTTATCAGGTAAAACAAAGCACGGGGATCTCCTCCTAGCTGTAAGTTTTTGTGGCAATAAGGCATAGTGATGTGTCCTTTTGTGTGATACCATTGAAGGCTTCTGCTGTATGTGGTGCAGGAAAGACCGCCCTTCTTTGGGTGCTTAATGAGCTAATTAACTGCAACAATATTTTAGCAACTGATTTATTATTAAAAATCTTTCAAATTAAATAGAATACAAGGTGTTTTGTACTTTAAATGAAAACTGAAAAAAATTAAAAGTTTCAAAATACAGCTGGCCAGAAGCTCATCTCTGATCATTTTATGTGTCAATCTTTGCTTAATTTTTGGAATACATTACCCAGTGCATGCTGTTATTTCCTGGTTTGTGGTTTTGGGTTTTTTGTTTGTGTGTTTGTTCTTTAGTAGGATCTTGGGAAAGCTAAAGGTCAAGTCAATTTTCTTTTTTAACTGATACACATTGAAATGTATGAACTGAGGGACAAGCCAATGACTTCTGCCATCTTGGACCGGAACGTTATATGATAGGTAATGCAACAGGAATGCAATCGCTGGAGATATTTAGAACTTGAAAACCCCTTCCCCCTCTCCCCAGAAAACTATCCTTCCTTAGCAGCTACTCCGTCCTGTCCTGTTACAGGCAGAATGGTTCCTTTGTGTTGACATGACTTCATTTTCTCTTTTCACTGTTCACAGAACTGTATCACTTCAAAACTTTTGCATTCCCTTGAGTCACTTTCACATTTCAGTAGGGGTGCTGTTGAGATTGTTGTAACACTTCACAATTTATCTTCATTTTACTTCTTTTCCCACTTACTTCTGAAGGGTTTTAGAACGCAATTGTTCTAGTTGGAAATTTCTCTTTTTATACTTAGGACTTGTTATGCTCACACAGGCAAGTTTTATTTTGTTTATAAAACAAATACAGTATTTTGTATACTTATATATATATTTTTATATATATTATATA
>NW_010543902.1:641-853 GCF_000687285.1 Phaethon lepturus | reverse complement strand
AGGCAAAAGCCCAGCTAGAGCCCAATCTGGCTACGGTCGCAAAGGATAACAAAAAATGATTTTACAAAAATATTAACAACAAAGAGAGCGGCAAGGAGAATCTCCATCCCTTATGGATATGTGAGGGAACATTGTCACCAAGGATGAGGACAAGGCTGAGGTACTTAATGCCTTCTTTGCCTCAGTCTTTAATAGCCAGTCCAGGTATCCTC
>NW_010543902.1:0-539 GCF_000687285.1 Phaethon lepturus | reverse complement strand
TCGCAATAAACTCTTCATAATCCATCAGGAAACAGTTAAGGACCTGCTAAGCCACCTGGATACCCACAAGTCTATGGAGTCGGATGGGATCCACCTGAGGGAGGTGGCGGAGGAGCTTGCTAAGCCCCTCTCCTTCATTTATCAGCAGTCGTGGTTAACAGGGGAGGTGCCAGATGACTGGAGGCTTGCCAATGTGACGCCCATCCACAAGAAAGGCCGAAAGGAGGATCCCAGGAACTACAGGCCTGTCAGCCTGACCTTGGAACTGGGGAAGATTATGGAGTGGTTCATCTTAAGGGTGCTCACAGGACATGTGCAGGACGACCAAAGGATCAGGCCCAGGGTTCATGAAAGGCAGGTCCTTTCTGATCTCCTTCTATGACCCGGTGACCCACCTAATGGAGGAGGGAAAGGCTGTGGATGTTGTCTACCTGGACTTCAGTAAAGCCTTTGACAGTGTCTCCCACAGCATCCTCATAGAGAAACTGGTGGCTCATGGCTTAGACACATTTACTCTTCGCTGAGTGAGGAACTGGCTG
>NW_010543901.1:0-1470 GCF_000687285.1 Phaethon lepturus | reverse complement strand
TCTGGAATTGCTGAAATAGACTTCATCTGCTGTCTTACCTCGAGTAGGTTTTTTGTAACAAACTTTGACTGTGATGTTGCCCATATGGACCTCTCCGTTAATCCTGACCCACAAGCTCTTAACCATCCTGTTGTCTGTCCTGTAGAACAGCTTTTTGTGTTCCAGCTGCTCCTTCAGGTAGAGGCCAGTTCAGCTGGTGTTCTTTTCTTCCTGGCTTTCTTAAAGCTTGTATGCATCCATGACAAAACTCCAGTCATGTGAGCTATTCCACATGTTTCAGTTACTCTGTCATAGTTCTGTGTACAGGTACTTGAGGTGCTTCCCCTTTCAACACGTTTTATCCTAGCCAGCATCTGTCTTCTTCCCACCAACCTGACCCTTGTAATTAACATGTCTGAATTTCTGTTCCCTCCCTTAACTGCAAACTTCTGTCACCATTCTCTGAGAGACCTCTCATTTAAAATGTTTGCACCAGATTTGATGAGGATGCTCCCAACTATCTTTAACCTAGCAGCCCTCATTTCTTGCGGGTACTTGTGGCCATAAAAATTAAAACACTGCTTGCAATGCCAGTCCTGCAGCGAGTTGTTAACTTGCAGGATGTGTCTCCACAAGCCTTTTCTCCTTCACATGAAAGAGCAAGGAGAACAAATATCACCTGGGGTCCCACGTCCTTCTTTGCCCCTGGAGTCTTCTGGTCACTCTTGGTTTGCTCCAGGTCTCCTTTGCTAATTAGCACAGGTGCCTATGTGAGTAGGTAATAGTAACAGTTAGGAAAAAAAGAAAAAGGGGGGAAAAAAGGCAATAATAGTAATAATAGTAAGTTCAATAGTCCAAGGCTTGGAGGACCCTTGGCAATCTAACATGCTGAATCTGGCCAAACCTCCTTGACCAGCATATCTGGCAGCAGATGTTTGTGTCTCCTCTGCAGAAGGGAATCTCCAACTGGTATTACCTGCCACTCCTTCGTATTGCTAATACTTAGTTCAAGTCCAGCTAGCTCCGATGCCTACCTTAATTGAGATGCTTGCTGCTTCTGCCTGTCATTCTATGTTGGCAAAAAAAAGTGGAAAATAGCTTAATATGATTGTGTTAGCATAAGAAGGAGACTGTGGAACACTAATAAAAACGCGGTGTTGGGAGACAGGCAGTAAGAAAGGAATTGAGATTTATGAAAGATCTCTGAGACTTGGAAGGTTCAGACCAATGTTTGGATGCCTCTCATATCAGCTAATGTGCGTGCTGCAAGCTTCACATGCAGAAATGGTTGTTGAGAGCTATCCTGAGGTTCCTGTGCTTCATCTTCCACTGACATGTTTACGTGCAGACAATGTGCATGAACATAATACTCGTACTTCAAAAGTTACAGTTTTTCTAACAGTCTTCTATGTGGGATAAATTTCCAGCAAGTCGCTTTTGGCTGTTGGGTTCAGCTTTTGTTTGTCTTAGGCTTGCTCTTGTATCAGATAA
>NW_010543900.1:34617-38280 GCF_000687285.1 Phaethon lepturus | reverse complement strand
TGTGTTCCTTCTTTTTGGTTTCTCAACCAGAGACCTTGCATAGTGATTAACAGCTGTCCTGGCTGTGTCCCTTCCCAGCTTCCTGTGCACCCCCAGCCTTCTCACTGGCCAGGCCAGCACGAGAAGCTGAACGGTCCTTGACAGAGGCAAATCCTTACTTTTTTTCACTCTTTTTTTGGTCCATCATCCCTCCCCCCATCTGGCGTTTTTTGTCCTTTCTTACATACATTTTCGCAGAGTTGCCACCACCTTGGTCGCAGGGCTCAGCTGTGCCCTGCGGTGGGTGGGCTGGAGCCGGCTGGAACCGGCTGTGTCCAGCACGGGGCAGCCCCAGCTGCTCCTCACAGAGGCCGCCCTGCAGCCCGCAGATTGCAACAGACACCCTATACACTGTGTCTAGAGTTTTGTTTAGCTTCCCATCAAAGGCCCATTTTAAATTTAAATTGTAAAGTTTTGTTTGAGAGAACATTAATCACAATAGTTTCTACTGAATTTTAGAATGGAAAGAGGATGAGAGAGGAAAAAAGAATGTTTATTACCTTTGCTGGATACTAACATTACGCTTGTCATTCTCATATTCATCTCTCTTTTTACCTCAAAGTGTCTCAGAAGTCATCACAAAAATACAAAGGCAAATCAGCCTAGCTGATAGCTGTAGTACACATATGCAGAATAAATACCTGACAGAGGAGAAGGAATTGAAACTATCAGCCAATACAAAAGAATTTAAAAACTGACAAAATGCCAAAGAAGAAAATTCAATAAATTATCAACAAAAATGAATACATATTCTTCCATGTAAAATGCCTTTTCCTCTCTAAATTGCAATAGCATTTTTATACTTCTTTCACTGTATGCTGCATCTTCTTTATCTTTCTAAGTCCAAAGACAATACAACATTGTCTCCGTTCTCTCGTGTAATATAGGATCCCAAACACGGGGTAGCATCCTAACCCTCATAAATCAGTGGGAATGCTATTATTTCTAGTTCATAAAATCTAATTCTGCCCTGTAACCATCTAGGTGCCTACTACTTAGTTGTTCCATTTAAAAATATTTTCTTTTCTGTATTTCTTTCTTTTCTATATCAATATATTTCTTCTCTATGCAGCTGTGATATCAATACTAATAAATACAGCTGTCCTGTAGGCAGTCCTGTAAAATTGTAGAAAACCTTTGTAAACTTGTAAAAAGACACTTGCAGTCTTCCACGATGCATTCTATGATGGTTTTTGTAGCAAAACAAACAAAAACTATTTCTGGATCAAAACATAGTGAGAAAGGCCTTTGAATTCTTTTCTGTTCGATGGTTTCCAAACTTCATAATAAACTCACTTACTGAAGGCTTGATCAATAAAGAAGTTGTTTTAAATCTCCATCAAAATGTGCAGCAGCAGGAAGTAAAATGTATAGGAGTTTAATAAAGTGAATAACTTATTTCAGACCACATTTACCACGCAGATGAGACTGACAAAAGCTCTAGATCTAGAAATTATTATTTTGCTAGTGTTCAAAATATTTTATAAGTGTTTCTCTTAGGAACTTCCTTTAGGAAAAAAAAAGATAATGAATACTCAGATTTGGAAATGCTGACAGAAGAGAGAGAAGAAGAGGACTTATTCCTGTCCTGAACAAAATACAGTTCCTCCTAAACTAAATGTGCTAAGATGATAAAATAACAAGTAAATAAAATAAATAGTTTAAAAGCATATACATGTATTACCAAAACAGTGACATTATTTACTCCAAAAATAATTCTTTTATGGCTATACTAACAACTCTAAGAAATCATTAGAAAAGATATTTGTATATTTTTAATATAAAAGATAATATAAACAGGAAAAAATATAAATAAGCTGTTTTCTGAAATAATTTTATATCATATTACCACTCAGCTGTTAGCAGCTAGAACAGGAAAACTAAAAAGTTAAGGTATTCAAGTGTATGTTTTAGTGTTACATATGATAGAATACAGTGTGTGTCAGAAAGGAAAAGGAAAGTCATTCACTTCTGCAAACACACACACAAAAGAAACAACTCAGTCACATAAAATAGCCTAGCGACAGATGATTTTAACAGCCTATCACAATTTGCTTAAACTGGGATCACAGATGCAAGATATTTAGTTTCACCCAGCACTGTGGGGCTGTGTCAAAATTAAAATACAATGATATATATTATTGAATAACTCACAAGTATTATGAATTATTCTGTTCATGTAAACTTACACTTACAAATAAATAAAAGAAATAAAAACCTTACAAGTACCAGATGCAGCCAACAGAAAAAAAAGACACAAACATCTTCTCATATTTAGGCTGATCATTAGGTTTAGACTTGTCCATAAAAATATTGTGATTTGTTGCTGGTAAGGGTCCACATCTGTACTTCAAAGTTTACCATGTAATATATGCAAACCCGAAGAATGCCTTGTGCCTCTCCAGTTCTATTTGTTATAATGAATATTACTCTGACTTCACAATAAAAAATACTATTAAATGTTCAGAAATGTATTGAATATAATTCCAGAAAATCTGGAAAACAAAGTAAAATCTATCCTACAACTGCACTGGAAAAAGAGTGCCTCTTTAAGACTAGCCTTTTATTTTATCAAGCAAGTCCTCTTAGTGATCACTGATCACTGTAAGTGGGAATTCTTTTCTGTGAATATAATGCAATAGTAAAAACTTGAGGTGGTACAGGACTCTAACCTGTAAACCTTGTTCTTTGTAAGGTGGCTATTTAATAATGGAAATTCATGACTGAGAGGTGCTGCTTTGTAAAAGCACTTAAATTTATTTTTCACAGAATCATAGAATCATTGAGGTTGGAAAGGATCTTTAAGATCAAGTCCAACCATCAACCCAACACCACCATGCCCACTAAACCATGTCCTGAAGTGCCACGTCTACACATTTTTTGAACACCTCCAGTGATGGTGACTCCACCACCTCCCTGGGCAGCCTGTTCCAATGCCTGACGACACTTTCAGTGAAGAAATTTTTCCTAATATCCAATCTAAACCTCCCCTCGTGCAACTTGAGGTCATTTCTTCTCATCCTGTCGCTAGTTACTTGGGAGAAGAGACCAACACCCACCTCACCACAACCCCCTTTCAGGTAGTTGTAGAAAGCGATAAGGTCTCCTCTCAGCCTCCTCTTCTCCAGACTAAATAACCCCAGTTCCCTTGGCCATTCTTCAAGACATTTGTTCTCCAGACCCCTCACCAGCTTCATTGCCCGTCTCTGGACACGCTGCAGCAACTCAGTGTCCTTCTTGTAGTGAGGGGCCCAAAACTGAACACAGGATTCAAGGTGCGGCCTCACCAGTGCCGAGTACAGGGGCACAATCACTTCCCTACTCCTGCTGGCCACACTAATTCTGATTCAGGCCAGGATGCTGTTGGCCTTCTGGGCTACCTGGGCACACTGCCGGCTCATATTCAGCTGTCTGTCAACCAGCACACCAAGGTCCTTTTCTGCCAGGCAGCTCTCCAGCCACTCCTCCCCAAGCCAGTAATGTTGCATGGGGTTGTTGTGACCCAAGTGCAGGACCCTGCACTTGGCCTTATTAAACCTCATACAGTTGACCTTGGCCCATCGATCCAGCCTGTCCAGACCCCTCTGCAGAGCCCTCCTACCCTCCAGCAGATCAACACTCCCA
>NW_010543900.1:0-33718 GCF_000687285.1 Phaethon lepturus | reverse complement strand
TGCTGATCAATGATGGAGAGGGGCTTGGCAAGATCCTTCGTCAGCACCCTCAGTACTCTCGGGTGGATCCCATCCGACCCCATAGACTTGGTCTCCAGGTGGCATAGCAGGTTATTAACTGTTTCATCCTGGAATATTGGGAGTTCATTGTGCTCTCCATCCCCATCTCCAGCTCAGGTAGCTGAATACCCTGCAGATACCTGGACTGGCTATTAAAGACTGAGACAAAGAAGGCATTAAGTACCTCAGCCTTGTCGTCATCCTTGGTGGAAATGTTCCCCCCCACATCCAATAAATGATGAGAATCTCCATGTCTCATGGGAATCTCCTTGGCTCTCTTTTTGTTGTTAATATATTCGTAGAAACATTTTTTGTTATCTCTTATGTTCGTGGTTAGATTGAGTTCTAGCTGGGCTTTCGTCTTTCTACTTTTCTCTCTGCTTGACCTAACAAGATACTTGTACTCTTCTTGAGTTTTCTGCCCCTTCTTCCAAAGGTCATAAACTCTCCTTTTTCCCTTGAGTACCAGCAAAATCCCCCTGTTCAGCCAGGCTGATCGTCTTTCCCACTAGCTCATCTTGCGGCACATAGAGACCACCTGCTCCTGCGCCTTTAAGATTTCCTTCTTGAAGATTGTCCATCCTTCCTGGACCCTTTTGCCCTTCAGGATGATCTCTCAAGGGACTTTCTCAACCAGTGACCTGAACAGGCCAAAGTCTGCCCTTTGGAAGTCCATGGTACTGGTTTTGCTGGCCCTCCTCCTTACTTCACCAAGAATCGAGAATTCTATCATTTCATGGTTGCTGAGCCCAAGACAGGCTCCAACCACCACACCTCCCATCAGTCCTTCTCTGTTTGTAAACAGCAGGTCAAGCGAGGCACCTCCCCTGGAAAATTGGGCATCTTGTTCAAGCCGGAATCAAACCAATGACCTAAGGATTCCTGCAGGGTGGTGCCTCTACAGTACTCCGCTCTACCACCTGAGCTATCGAAGGGGGCAAAAAAAGCAGATATAGCATTGGCTGAATAAGTGGTCCACAAATTAAGTTTACATTTGACATGTCAGTTTTAGCCTATAGACTTCTGTTTATACTTTTTTTTAGTCTAAATACTCCTCACAGTCCTTATGCAATGTCCATATGTATTGGATTTATGTGGCAAGGTTTTAGGGGGGGGATGCTGCAGAGGTGGCTTCTGTGAGGAAACATTGGATGCTGATGCAGGTTGTCTCTCTGTAGCCCATAGAGGTCCACGTTGGAGCAGATATCCACTTGCAGCCCATGGAGGACCCCACATTGGAGCAGGTGGATCTGGACAAAAGAGGCTCTGACCCTGTGGAGAACCTGCACTGAAGAAAACTCATGGCAGGATCTGTGGCCCTGTGAAGAGGAAGCAATGTTGGAGCAGATTTTCTGGCAGGACTTGTGACCCTGTGGGGGACTCTGTGATTCTGCGATTCTGTGACTCACATTGGAGCTGTCGGAAAGATGAAGTCCTGAAAGACTGCACCCATGGAAGGAACCCATGCTGGAGCAGTTTGTGAAGAACTGCAGCCTGTGGGAAGTACTCCCCCTGGAGAAGTTCATGAAGGACTGTATCCTGTGGGTGAGACCCCACACTGGAGCAGGGGAAGAGTGTGAGGAGGAAGGAGTAGAAGAGACAATGCGTTATGAACACCCATTCCTCCTCCCCCTATGCCACTGGGAGGGGAGGAGGTAGAGAAGTCATAAGTGAAGTTGATCCTGGAAGAGGAGAGGGGTGGTAGGAAGGTGTTTTTAGATTTTTTCTTATAACTCCTCATCTTACTTGGGTTATTTGGCAATAAATTAAATTAATTTCCCTAAGTTGAGTCTGATTTGCTAATGGCAGTAATAGGTATATGATCTCTGTCCTTACCTTGATCCACAAGCTTTTCATCATATTTCCTCTCCCTGTCCTGTTGAGAAGGGGCAGTGATAGAACGGCTTTGTGGGTACCTGGAGACCAGCTAAAGTCAATCTACCACACCATAATAACTGAAAAGTTTTGTTCTTCCTATTATTACTACATTTTACCTCTTTTTTGTACTTTTAATAACATTTGTTATAACAATAAATTAATTCAGAAAATGTTTACTCACAAGCTAATTTGCTTAGCTCAGTTTACAATAGAATTGTGAACCTCAGTTATTACAAAAGAATGTTGTGCGTATAAGAACAGATAGATCATAACACAGTCTTCAGTTTGGCTAAGAATTGAGCTAAGAAAGGCTAGGAAACTGAACAATCTAAATACACTGTTCTTTTTCTTGTAATTTTGTTTTTCCTTACATTTATAGTTCTCATTTCTTTAGCTTCACCTGATTTGACTAAAAAACAAGGATGAGAATATCTATGTATGTAAGAGAACTACAGAATGTATGTAAGTTTAAACACTGTGTTGCGCATGGATGAAAAATAACACTGAACAGTGTTTTCAAGAGTTTAGGTATAAAACCAGGTATATTTTAAAAATATTTATTAGAATTACTATTTATGTAACTGAGTTACAAATGATGTACAAAACTGCCCAGCACTTAGAGATCTCATGTTGTCATTTTGTCCATGTTCCACACCCCCCTTCCAAAAATCAGGAG
This sequence comes from Phaethon lepturus, assembly GCF_000687285.1. Classification (NCBI taxonomy): domain Eukaryota; kingdom Metazoa; phylum Chordata; class Aves; order Phaethontiformes; family Phaethontidae; genus Phaethon; species Phaethon lepturus. The sequence goes on along the minus strand of NW_010543900.1, from coordinate 31,104 downwards.
AAACAATAATGGCATTTTGAGCCCAAGTGATCTGTACAGCTACAGATTCTATGGTCTCTGCCTTATACTTGTTCCTGAAAATAAGACAGGTATGTCTGGAACGAATAAAGTATTGTTTCTAAAGATTTGCAGTGGTTATATCTGTTGCCTCAGGAACTGATCTGAAAAGCAGAGACTACAATCATGTGGAAAGCCCAAGGCAAACAGTTCTGGCTCCCCTTGAAATAACATTAGAACACTGAAGGAGTTAAGGCAGCAACAGTGAACAACATATTTTAAATAAGACCTTAGGTGCAGTGCTGCTGTCAAGGAATAAATCAAGTAGTTCACAAAGCTAGGACTATTCTGTGCTAAAGTGCTTATTCTATTTTTAAAGAAGTCACAGATCATTAAAAAAATTTAATATCTCCTTAAAACTAATCACAATTATTACACTATGAGAGTACTAAATTCTGGTATACTAGATATAAAAAAAGTACTAAAAGGGCATAGGAGTCTGGAATAGCACAAATTAAGCCTAGCCACAATATTCAACACAAAACAGTTGTGGTTTCTTTTTCCTAATCCCAACATGTTTTTCTTGTCAAAAGAAAATTTGTTAAATTTTTTAAATTTGTTATCTTTCTATCTTTATTCAATCAGATTTTTGTTCCATTACTAGAAGATTCTATACAGACCTGTAATGGCCTTATGACCATTATGTCATAGACCTCATAAAAAAACAACACCTAAATATCTGAACTAATTTATTTTCTGAGTCAGAACATGAACCTGTACATGGTGCATCCCTTTTCAGACTTACTCCTTTTCAGAAAAATTCTGTGCCAATTATTATGCAAGACATAATTACTTTTCCTTGGGCATGTCACTTAAAAAGCAATTCATCTCACTTAATTTTAGTCATGCCTAAATTATAGGCATCTGGCTTGTGATAGTTGTCTAGGATCTTTATTTCCAGAGACATCTGTCTCTCTGCACTAATTATGATGAGATCCTGGATGGCTAGTTTAGATTAGATGCCTAATTTTTGAAAGCTGAAGCCAGAGGGGTTATCATCGCTCTTGCTACCATAAGGGTGCTTTATGTAAGTATTGCCATAGTGATTTACAAGAGCATAAAAAGCTGAACAACTTTGCTTAAGTTTAAACCAGAGGTGTAATTACATGAGAAGTTTGTTAATGAGACCCCCATTTGAGCAAGTATATTCTGAATTTCAGAAAGGTGTATGACCAAGTGTCACACCTGTGTCAGCTACTTTCTTTCACCTTCTTGTCATCTCTAGTTGTAAGAGATATTTCCTCACATATCACAGAATCATAGAAAGGTCTGTGTTGGAAGGAACATCTGGAAAACATCTGGTCCAACCTTTGTTTGAAAGCCAAGCCTTGGATTAGGTTATCCAGGGTCCTATCAAGACAAGTTTGGAATATTTACAGGGAGGAAAGGAATATTTCACCAGTTCTCTGGTTGACTTAATCTAATGTCTAATTTTCTCATGATAAAGAATTTTTTTCTTATACTCAGGCAGAATTTGCCCTCAATTAGCTTGTGCCTGTTGCCTTTTACTGTATCACCATGTATCCTTATAAAGAAGGAATTTCTACCTCCTCTATAATTCATAGAATCATAGAATAGTTTGGGTTGGAAGGGACCTTTAAAGGTCATCTAGTCCTATCCCCCTGCTATCAACAGGGACATCTTCAACTAGATTAGGTTGCTCAGAGACCCATAAAACCTGACCTTGAATGTTTCCAGGAATGAGGCATCTACCACCTCTCTGGGCAACCTCTGCCAGTGTTTCACCACACTCACTGGGAAAAATGTCTTCCTTCTATCTAGCCAAAATCTGCCCTCTTTTAGTTTAAAACCATTACCCCTTGTCCTATTGCAACAGGCCCTGCTAAAAGGTCTGTCCCCATCTTTCTTAGAAGCCCCCTCGAAGTACTGGAAGGCTGCAATAAGGTCTCCCTGCAGCCTTCTCTTCTCCAGGCTGAACAACCCCAACTCTCTTAGCTTGTCCTCACAGCAAAGGTGTTCCATCCCTCTGATCAGCTTTGTGACCAATTTTGTTTAAAAACTGATTGCTTTTAGCTATTGGAAGAGTGTAATTAGAGTTCATTTAAGCTTTCTCTTCCCTGCTTTGAACAATCCCGATTCCTTCAATCTTTCTTCTAATGTCAAATGTTCCAACCCTAATCATCTTAATTGCCCTCCCTGGGATCCCCTCCATTTTTTCAATGTCTGTCTTGGACTGTGGAGTCTTAAACTGGTGTGGCCTAACAAGTACCAAGCAGAGCTGAGTAACCACCTTCCTTGATCTGCTTACTATACTGTTGCTGATGCAGTCCAGGATGTAGATTGCCTTCTGTACTGCCAGGGCACAGACTGCTGGCTCGTGTCCAGGTTGCTCACCTCCATGATCCCCAAGGCCTTTCCAGCAGAGCTACACCCCTGCTTTTCATAGCCCAACCTGTGCTGAGGCTTGGGATTATTCTTTCCCAGTTGCAGGACATTATATTTATCATTGTTGAACTTCATGGAATTCTTGTTGACCCAGTTTTCCATCGTGTCGAGGTCTGTCTGTATGATGGATTTTCCTTAGGATATATCTACCTCTCCTCCCAGTTTGGTGTCAACCACAAAGTTAATGAGAGTGCATTCAATCCCATCATCTTGACCATTTATAAAGATACTGAATATTAACAGATACAGTATCAACCTCTGAGCAACTCCACTGATGAACAGGTGCTAGTTTGAAACACTAATATCACTCTTTGAGCCCAACAATTTAGTTCATTTTCAACCTATCTTGTGGTCTGCCTGTCCCATCCATATATTAACCAGCTTGTCAACAAGAATGTTGTAGGAGATCATAACAATTTGCTAAAATTAAGACACACAACATCCACAGCTCTGCCTTCATCCACTGAGCAGTTTCATCACAGAAGATAATTGAGTTGGTCAAGCACAATTTACCTTTGCTAAATGTGTGTTGCCTTTTCCCATAATTTTTTACTGTTTGCTTTGTCCTTCATGTGCTTGGAAATACCTTCCATCACGACCTATTCCTTAATTTTCCCAGTGACTCATGTGAGGCTAACTTGTCTGCAGTTTCCTGGATCTTCTTTTTTGTGCTATGTACAGATAGATGTATTACTTGTCCATTCACAATCGTTCAGAACTCCCCTTGGTCTCTATGACCCTTTCAAAGATGATAGAGAATGATTTTTGCAAGAATGCCAGATAACTCTCTTAGCACTCTACCATGTATCCTGCCAGGTCCCACAAGTGTGTATATGTCCAATTTGTTCAGATGTTCTCTTACTTGATCATTCTTTGCTGTTTGCTTCATCACAGAATCATAGAATCATTAAAGTTGGAAAAGACTCTAAGATCATCAAGTCCAACCATCAACCCAACACCACCATGCCCACTAAACATGTCCAGAAGTGCCACATCTACAGGTTTTTTGATCATTGCCTTTTGGCAAAGAAGCTTGGGAACTGACTTTACCCATGAAGACTGAGCCAAAGAAGGAATTAAGTATCTCAGCCTTTTTATACTAGTTGTAACTTGGCAGTCCCATTCAAAAGTGGACCTACATATTCCTGGTATATCTATATGCTTGTTACTAACAGAGGTACAGAACCCTTTCTTGTTATTTTACATATCTTTTGCCAATTTGAGCTCCAGCTGAGCTTTTGGCCTAATGTCACCTCTGAATGCTAAAGCAATATTTCTACATGCCTCTTTCGGAGCTTGTCCATTCCTTTCTCATATGTTTTTTTTTTTATGTTTTGTTTTGGTTTTGGTTTATTTTGGTGGGTTTTTAGTTACTTTGTTTTTAGGGTTTTCTTTGATTTGTTTTTTGTTTTGTTTTTTTTTGTGGGTTTTTTTTGTTTGTTTGGGGTTTGTTTGAGTTTTTTTTAAGTTCTTTTACTAAATGTAACCAGGCTGGTTTTTATGTTATGCTTGTTCCTTTTCTGTCTGAGTGGGTGGACTGATCCTTAAAGAAAGCTGTTTCTGAAAATCTTCCAGTATTCCTTAGCTGCTTCACCCTCCAAGGCAGACTCCCAGGGATCACTCCTTGAACAAGTTCAAATCTGCAATTCTGAAATCAAGGTCTTTATTCTACTTGTTTTCTTCATGCTCTTTAATACGTTAAAACTCTGTGATCTTATGATGGGTGCAGCAAAGGCTGCCATTGATAGTCATCATCAAAGCAACTCTTCCTTCTATGTAGGTCCAGGAAAGTACCACTCCTAGTTGACATATTCAACAACTGTGTGAGGAAGTTGTCCTTGACATACTCCAGAAACCTCCTGGATTGTTTATACATAGAATAGAATGGAATGGAATGGAATGGAATGGAATGGAATGGAATGGAATGGAATAATTTAATTTGGAAGGGACTGTAGCGGACCAATATGTGGTTTCTGTCTTAAACATTTTGTGGTTCCGAGGAACCCACACCTCTCTTGGTACAACGGCTCGAACATGTCTTGGTACGGGGTGGACCCCAGAGAAGAATGAGATCCTGCAGAGCAGAGATACGGTGCAGGCATAATGACTGGCTCCTGCAGAGCAGAGATACGGTGAGAGGAGACACCAAAGCCTGCAGATGTGCCGTCGCCTGTTGCATCAGCCTGTTGCATATGCATGAAGTTTCTTGGAATCATACTGTTACATATACACGAAGTTTCTTGGAATATGGAGATTGTGGGACTTGGACTGTATAAAAATGACACCATCAGAAGTGAAAAGGGGGACCCTCACCACCAAGAAACATCAAGAGAACCAATAGGATGCCGCTGGATCCACGGGTGGTGATATCTTCTTCGCTGCCTCTCTCTCTCGCGCGCGTGCTTTCTCTCTCTCTCCTCTTCTCTTTGTTGAAGTGTAAAAAACATGTTGCATGAGACTTGTTTGTTTAGTTGAATTGTTTAGTTACAGTAGTTGCTGTTGAGTCATTTGTATAACCTCATGCCTTGCATTTTGTATTATTAAATTGTTAAATTGGTTGGCTGGTGTCATTTCACCTTAATTCAGTCCAAGGGGATTACGAACTTGGTTGTTGGTCCCACAGGGAGGGAGGTTGTCCTAAATGGCTCCTTTCGGGCCATGACATCTAAATTGGTGTCACGGACAGGATACCCTTGTGAAACTGAACCAACCAGAAGAGACCAGGGCCCTTAGCGCAGCCCCTTCCTTGGGAAGTGCCTGACAGGAGAGAAAGGACAGAGGATCCTGTTGTAAAGATCCACACTGGGTGTGTGAACCCACAGTAGGCTGAATAAACTGAAGGGCTATAAAGCCCTACCCTCTCTTCCTGGCATGACTTAGGCTCAGAAGAATTGGCACGACTTGCAGGCAGTGATTGACCAGATCACTCTTTTGGCAAAGGAAAGAAAACTGTGACTGGGGAAAGGAAAGGCAACAGTCTGTGCTGTGTCGGGGGCAGCACTAATTGCTGCTCAAGAGGAAAAGCAAGCAGGTAAAGAGACAACTGAGTCCTTCCAAGACCAGATAAGAAACTTGCAAAGCCAGCTCATTGCTGAGCGTAGCACTACTCAGTGGCTTCATGCCATTTTGTCAGATTTACTAGACCAAGAGAGAACCTTACGGACTGAATTGCAAGAAAATGGACAGGTGTTTGGTGATAGGAGAGAAACGGGCTAACGTTCTCCCACCAAATCGGACTGTCGGGACGCCGCAGCTCTGTGTGGTAGGTATTGCAACTAATTTTTTTCTTTCTTTCCTTTCTTTTCTCTTTCTCTTGCATTTGTGAACCTGTTGTCAGGCAAATAAAGTTACCTGACACTTGACTTCATTTTGAGTCTTAATTCTGTTCCCGAGAATACGAACAAAACCTCGCTCCTGTCTATGACCGGCACGCAACAGGGACGTACAACAATCATGTAGTCCAACTGCCTGACTACTTCAAGACTGACCAAAAGTTAAAGCGTGTTGTTAAGGGCATTGTCCAAATGGCTTTTAAACACTGATGGGGTTGGTGAATCAGCCACCTCTCTAGGAAACCTGTTCCAGTGTTTGACCACGCTCTTGGTAAAGAGATGCTTCCTTATGTCCAGCCTAAACACTGCTGTTTTCCAGCAAATGTCAGTATAACTGAATTCTTTTATAAGAACCAGAGTGTGCAGACCCAAGGCTTCTTTGAATTGTTTGAGGAAGGTTTTGCCCACCAATTCTTACTCACTGGGTGGCCTATAGCAGACGACTACCACAAGATGCCCCTTGATAGTGATTCCTCTGATTTTGACCTAAAGGCACTCAACAGACCTGTCCTCTTTTTCATAGCTAACATCTATGTGTTCACACTGGTCTTTTACATAGAAAATGAGCTTTTTTCCTCTTCTACCCACTGTCTTTGCTGAGTAGCTTATCTATTGCACTATACCAGTTGTGAACTATATTACTGAGTTTCTGTAACTCCAGTTGCATTGTGACTCTGTGACTGCACATAGGGTTCTATTTCTTCTTGTTTCCCCAATTAGTAGCATTGGAGAACAAATACTTGAGGTCTTCCATCTTGCCCTAGTCTTTGAGGGGAAGGTGGTCACCTTTTTCATTGCTCTGTTACATGCACACTTCCAGTTCATCACTTTGGTTCTTATTGTCTCCAGATTTCACTTCCGATCGCACCTAGTTTAAAGCCCACTTCATTAAGTTAGCCAATCTATTGGCACAGATGTCCTTGTCCATTTTTGTTAAGTGTATCCCATCTCCATGCTATAGCCCAGATTCTTTGAAGAGCAACCCATGATCATGCTTCAGTCTCCAAAGGTTGAGTCACTCTTTACTTTGGAGGTCTATGCTCACTTGTTTGGAAGTGCATAGTTCTCATTTCTGAATGCAGAAGAGTATGAGACTTGTTTAGTCAAAGCACCTAACTTTCAGGTAGGCACATTTAGCTGAAGAGAATCACACCTTCCCTTTCCAGTCTGTAAAATAAGCGTAGTGATTCTGATCTACTAAGACACTTAGAAATTGACAACAACTCATTTCTGAAAAGACTTCAGGTATGTTTATCTGCTTTCATCTATTTGGTGAAATGGAGGCGTTAACCCATAGATGTATTTAGATCCTAGATAACGGTATATTTTATTAATATAAAGATTACAAGGTATGTTGCTGTGTTATCATAGTTACTTCAGTTTTATCTACCTGTTTCTTAGTGGGTTGATGATGAAAAGATCATGAACACATTCTGATGATGAGTATCTTTGAGCATAATTGTATGTGGAAAGGTATTCTATCTCTTCAGTGACTAGACGTCCAGTTTTACTACTGTCTCATTTACTGACTGTCTCATACAACATGCTCAGTTCAGTTTAGACTAATTAAAAAGTGTTACTGCCATCACTCTGATGAAAAGTTCAGTTTTCAAGCGGAATGTGCCAGAATGATACAAGTTGATAAGAGAAAAAACTAAGAAACAAACCAATCTAGTCTTTTTCTTGCAAATTGAACAGTTTGGTCTTGGAAGTTACTAAGTGACAACAAACGCAATCTTTCCTCACCTTCCCTGTCACTATACTGAGTGATAGCCATTTGCTTCACACCTATCTCAGAAAATATTACTTTTCTATAGAATTGCTTTGCGTTAAAACTTTTCTTAAAACATGTTGTAATATCTTTTCCTATGCTAGCAAAAAATAGATTTATATATTTATTTCAAAAAAGTGAAAATAAAATCACCATTTTTTGTAACAACTGCCATTTAAGTAGACCTTTTGACAGTTTTGAAGCTTCTTTATATTTCCGATGTTCCTTCAAATATGATTTTACTCAAAGTATTATCCTCCTGTGCTTGATAATAATTTGAAATCATGCTAATCTCTGACACAGCAGGTTTTTGATAGCTCTGTAAAAACCTTAATATCATTGCTTCAGGCAAGGTGACAGGTGTAATCTCCTTCTATAATTCATGTTTAATACCTGAGTGACAGAGAGGAATCATATAATGTCCTTGATCCAAAATCCTCAACTGTGCTATATCACCCTCCTTCTAGAAAATACTTGTGAAAATTGATAAACCTAGTCCAAATTTAATAGTGCTAGGAAGAATTTTTATCAACATGAAACCTGATGTAATTCAAAGGCATAATTCTTATGGCCAAATATATATTTTATAGGATTCTTTACACTCTTCTAAACTCTCTTCTGCAGTCATCCAAAAGAGTTTTCTATTACACACACTTCATCTGTCAGGAATATTGGTGACAAATGGGAAGTAGTTTGACACAACATACATTATGAAAGAAAATATCTTCCTACTCTAGTTTTTATAATCTGTTTACCTTTTGAAGAGTATCTGCAAACACTAACCTTAAGGAAAGTTGTTTAAAAAAAACCCCAACTTAGTCATTGTGAAAAGGTAGCCATCTTTTACCTAATTTATTTATCTAATTTACCTGATTTATCAAATTTATTTAAATCAGATGTGCAAACATACTTACCCTATCTAAATTTTATTTTTGCAATGAATGCATGAGATATTTAAGGAAGGACAAAATAGTGCGTGATAGAAAACATTTCTATATTGGAACATGCAGACAGTCCTGTGCTCTGCCCAGGTTCTGAAATGGTTAGGCATGACTCCTGTCTGTACATCAACTTGCAAAGCTGCGACTGGAAAAACTGAGCTCACAAAGTATATGAGCTTCTGTATCATCTGTGTAGTCAGACACATTTTGGTTTCCTTTAGAGTTTATTAAATAATGATCAGCTCCATTAGGCACTTAGACGTACCGTAATCTTTTGAAACAACTCCATACTGCTATTCTCTTAAGAAAGAAATGCAGCAAGTACAATTTCTGTGTCAGTGCAAATGTTCTGTCACTTATTCCATAGCAGTTAAGCTTGATCTTAAGTTATGCAGTTACTACATTACTGTTGTTGTAGATGACCAGTAAAATGGAGATGGTAAGATGAAGAGAATTACTCTAAATGGAGAGTGGAAAGTATTATCTGCCAGCAGAACACCTATGTCTCAAACAGTGCCCGAACTACAGATTCATTGATCTTGGAGGAATATTCATGATTGTCTTATTCTTGTGTATTCCCTGTTACTTGCACCTGGATACATAGTTCAACAGAACTTTTAGGTGGCCTATTTTAAGGCCCTGAACAACCAAACGTAGCTTTGAGTAGTGGGGTGGACCAGATAGTCTCCAGAAGCCCCTTCCCACCTAGTTTAGTCTATGATGTTATGATTCTGTTCTCAACTATATATGAGGGTGTATACAAACCTTCTATTTCAATACCCTAATGGTACTAATATAAGAAAAAAATAATACCAGAGAATTATTTACTTTCATATAATTGTAACAAGAAACTATGATTAAGTATTTTGCTCTCAAATCACATAAAACATTTCTAAATAAGATTGCTGCAAAATAAGGTGACCAGCTGAACCTGTCTTTAAAAACAGTTGTAGGTAAGAGAAAGGATAAATAAAGAAGCAAATAAATGTGTTCAAATCAAGGCTTAATACAAATTTGAGCCTCTTTTTTAGATTTCCCATTAAAAAAGTGTAGCTTGTATACAGTGCAGCTGTTAAATATATATGTATTGCTTTGTGATCACTACTATCACACTGTCTGTAGAATAAAGGTACTTCTGACCTCTCGTTTAAGGACAAAAGGAAGACAAGCTAGTCATAAGACAGAGAAGATATCAGGATGTGTTAATATGGAAATGCAGATGGAAATAATAACATATGCCGTCACTCAAATATGGGTGTGTCAGAATTTGTATTTAAATCAGAGATTTCCTCCATAAAAAAAAATGTTATTTTTTCAAGTACATGTTCCAAGTAAAATTTCAGAACTTTCAGAGAGAAATATCTGATTAATTTCGTGTGAAAAATGAAATTTTATAATCAGTTAAATTTAGTTTACTTTTGTTTAAAGAGAAAAAACTGAGTTGGAAAACCAGTTTAAAATTTTTGCATCGACATTAAAATAACCATGAATTTTGGATATTAGGCAGAAATATGAATAAAAAATTTTATGGTTTTTATACAGACCTAATGTGAAATCTCATTCATGCTACAGGTTTATTTGTCTGGTGGGGTTTTGTGTTTTCTTCATTCTGTCTATCACAATGGTGTTTAATCTTGTTAATGACAGTGATGACAATTTTTCTTGGTTTTGTTTTCTCCTCTCCAAAAGATAAGTTTTTTAAATAAATCCTCATAAGCAAAAGCACACTATGATTAAGTGCCAGGCTTTGTCAGAACTTATACCTGGATTACTCTTTAGTGCAAATCCACTGAGGAAAGAACAATATAATTACAATTACTTTATTTGATATGTTATTTGTCAAAGGTAACAGCAGAAGGGAGCTTTATGATTCCTGCTAGAGGCAAAAGTATTTAGCATTCCTTTACTTTCTAGATCTAAGATGGTTGGTTTTACAAGGGAAGAAACATTAACTATTGACTACAAATAATAGCAATTACAGGGTAAAACAAGGTGCTTTGATTATAAAAATAGGGATAGAACTTAGAATTAAAAGATGAAGATTCTTATTATTTTCTTCCATTTCATCTATCTTCTTGACCACAAGACTTGTGTGGCAAGATGGAATTTTGTAATTACCACAAGAAAATACATACTGTTTTGCAGATTGAGTAGAAAGAGATATGTAAAGTAGGTATTGGCCTTCCCATAAGGAAATATTACTTTCTCTAATTTTCTTGAACATAAATTTTATTTATTAGTGCAAGGCTTCATTTATTTTCTTAAATAATTTCCCTTTTAAATTGAAACTTGGGATGATCTGAGGCATTATGTTACTTAATTCATTTACACCTGTGGTAAACAACTTGTGACTCTTGGATCATTACTCTTTGTTAGGTAATGTTAGTAGATGAGGATTTCTGTTCAAGAGGATGGCACATATCTAGCAAGAGTGTCTTTGATATGTGGCAGTTTTTTCCGTCTTGCTGTCATATGAATATTTTGTACATAGTTCAGAAGGTTGAAGATTAGTAGATATTCCATACTGTTGCAATTCAACATTGTTATGTGGAATTCCTTTATATACAGGAAAAAAGGAAGCTTTCTGTCTATTCTAAGAATGCTATCAGAGAAGGATATATGGTAATGATTCCTTCCAAAGTTTAGGAATTCAAATGATTTATAAACTGAACTTTAACAACTTTGCTTATATGTAGAAAATTATCCTATATATTTTAGGATCTAGAATTACTTGCATATAAAGAAAAATCTAAGCAATACTTGCTTGTTCAAAGCTTCTTTCAGAGAAGAATTGCTGGTCCTGTTCACAACTGAAAATATGGTGAAATTATAGATAAAGACTGTAAGATAAAAAGTATAGAAGTAGATTTTGTAATTAAACCTTAGATACTTTAATGTATGCATCATGATATAATCAGGTCCTTAATAGTACCTGTATAAAAGCTTGTCAAGACATTCTTTATGGGCCCAAATTGCCATTTTAATATTTAGTATTAAAACATATGTATTTATTGACAAAATTTATGTTCATTTGCTTAGTAGGGAGAGATTTTAGTTTCAAGTATTTAGTGACTGAATAAATCAAAAAGATTGGTATTATATGCAAAAATATAATAAAATAAAAGGTCATGTAACGAAGACAAAATATTCTCCTGAAAATGTCAACTGAGTTGTAAAAAATCCCAGAGAAATTTATGAGACCTAATATTTTTCCTTTTTTTTTAACTTCAGACTTCTATGGCTTTCAGAATCTTTTCAAAAGAACAAGTGCTTCACACCTCAGCATACACAACTGATATATTCTTATCATTTCAGGTTTTTAGTGTTTTTAGTTCTCTTTGAGACAGTAATCCTCAATTGTTCCGTCTGATTTTTGTAATTGATTGATTATGATACATGTTTTTTCTCTGGAAGAAACTAAGAAACAAGATTTTTTTTTTTTTAATCTCCTCCCCCTGCCCCAAGCTTTAAACTAATTTACATTCTCTTTCTTATCAACACTGGATAACATACTTAAGTTTTCAAAACATATAAAATGTTTTAGAGTCTTTCATGTATATCTAATACAAGTGATATGCTGCTGTTTACTGTCTGAGCAACTTTTAATACTGTGAGAAGATGAAAATTACTCTTATTAATAGTTTTTGAAAAATAGTCATCTATTGGGTAGGGTTTTGCCACTCTGTCCTCCTTTTAAAGGGGTACCAAGATGGTGAATGAACATTTAAACTGACATAAATCTGTGCATTTAAAGAATAAATGTTAATGCCTGTAAGATACATTTAAGAAATCTACATATGGGTTTATAAAATTTTTATACTCAAGTATTACAAGTGATCTTCAGGTTTGCATGTTTAATTCTAAAGTATAGCAACAAGCTTTCAGCATACTTCATTAGCTCCCTTCCATTTTTGTGCACAACAGCCTTTTTGATGAAGCTTCTCTTACCCAGAGAAATTAAAAAATCTTGGACAAAAGGTAAGTTGCAATATTTTCCAAACTCTTTAATCTCACAAAAGAGTAAGTTTATTATATGGAAAACATTGTAGCCAATTTATTAAGATTTTCCAGTATTAATTTTTGACAGAAAAGGCATTATTCTTCTGGGCATTAAATACTCATGAATGTTTAACAATATTTTACATTTTTAAATTACAAAATTCTTAATATTTGCCTTACTATATCTTTTCTCACCAGGACTATGATATGGTCCTGCAATTTAAAAACTAAAACAAAAGTTTCTCTACATGTACTGGTTTTGGCTAGGATAGAGTTAATTTTCTTCACAGCAGCTTGTATGGGGCTATGTTTTGGATTTGTGCTGAAAAAAGTGTTGATAATGCAGGAATGTTTTAGTTATTGCTGTGCAGTGCCTTTTCTGTTTCTCACACCACTCCACCAGCAAGTAGGCTGGGTGTGCACAAGAAATTTGGAGGTGACACAGCTGGGACAGCTGACCCCAGCTGATGGGATATCCCATACTGTATGATATCATGCTCAGTGATAAAAGCTGCAGGGAAGAAGGAGGAAGGGGGGACATTCCAAGTTACAGTGCTTGTCTTCCCAAGTAACTGTTACACATATTGGAGTCCTGCTTTCCCTGGAGATGGCTGAACACCTGCCTGCTGATGGGAAGTAGTGAATTAATTCCTTGTTTTGCTTTGCTTATGTGCGTGGCTTTTGCTTTACCTATTAAACTGTCTTTATCTTAGTCCATGAGTTTTCTCACTTTTACTCTTCTGATTCTTTCCCCCATCCCACTGCAGGGGAGTGAGCCAGCGGCTGTGTGGTGCTTAGTTGCTGGCTGGGTTTAAACCACAACACTACACAAGATATAACAGTAGAATACTTCATGTCATTACTACGGAGAAATGTTTTATGCTTGTTATCTGCAAATATGTATCAGGCATGATTTCATAACATGAACATTTGAAATCAGGCGCATACTTGCACTAGAAATATTTAATCAAGCAAATGGACCTCTGCAATTCATTAGAACCTTTTTGAAATTCGATCCACCTTGTTTTTTGTTGGTAATTGATTTTACAACTGATTTATACTGGTTTTAAAAAGGTATCTCAAAACCACGTCAAAAAACTACTATTTTGTTAATATTTTATGGCAAGATGTAGACAGATAGACAGCATCTGCAGTAACTCTAACTTATTTAACTCAATTAGTTGGAAACAGTAACCAAGCATTTTTATTCTTAGTGATCAGAATTCTCAAATTCACTCAGTGGAGACATTTCTAGTCAACAGTCATATCTCAGAAATGTAAGTGGTATTGCAGCATGTAATGGTAAAAATTTGAGTTTGAGAATAAAATCATAGAATCATAGGATTATTCTAGTCGGAAGGGACCTCAATAGGTCTCATTCCTACACCTTATCCTAAAACAGATATTAGAAATTAAAACAAACAACAACCTAGCGCTCTAAAAACCATTTACTGCACTGTGTCCATTAGCATGATAGACTGTCCGCTCTTGAGCTCTGCATGTAGAGAATCTAATACATATTGCATTAAGTCCAGAAAAAAACCACAATCAACCCAACATGGAAATTCAAAGGCAAAATTTTGAACATACATGAAAGATTCACAGATAGCATGTCAAATTGCTTCACAAGGGACAGGCAACAGACAAATTTTGAAAATTAGGGAAAAAACCTCTGAGCCAAGCATTCACATAAAAGACATTCTCTTGCTTTAAATTTTAGTAATAAATTTACTGAGCTGCCTACATCTGCCTTACAACCAACTACTTATGGTTCAAAATCTTAAATTTTCTAAAAATTATACAGCAAGTATAAACTAGTTGTCCAGTTACCTTCTGTAGTCAATACAGAAATAACTTAATTTTAACTGTATTAGATGCTTTTTCTAAGTAGAACTGCCTCTCTTTCTCCACTGTTTAAACTAGTTTAAAGTACATACCTAACTATCAGATTGATAGATTTGTGCAGCAAAACCACCTTAACCTGTCCAATGTAGTTATAGCACTTAATCTCCCACCTCCAAATTAAAAACAGGAAAAAAAAACCCAAAACAAAAAACTGGCAGAAGTCACTGAAATGCCATTGTAAATTGCAGAGGAAACCTTGATGGTTCACAGTAAGAATGTTGACATGTTTTGATCGTGATTTGGTTTTCTTTTTCTCACAAAGAAAATTTTCAAGTGTCCTTGAATTCAGTATTTTTTTCAGTTGTTTGTTTAAAACATATTGTAAAGGGGTTCATCAAACTGTCTCAGTGCCTATACAATGTATACTTTGAAGTCTGAATACTAGGCAGGACTTAAATGTATCTGTACTAGTCATACTGTCTTAAATTTAAAAGCATTATGTCTCAGAAAAAAATTATAATCGTGTGTCTAAGTATCTGACATGCAGAACACCTCCCTGTAGCCCTTGAAACTGTCATTTAGAAAGCTTAATAGCTCCTGAGTAAAGAAGATTTAAAATATTTATCAATGTAGACCTTTCTGTTTTCTCATAAGACAGTCAGTTGCAAAACTGATACAAATGTACTGTCTTTCATTGTTACAGTTCCCATTAAATCAATTCTGGTTGACAGGCCTCAGTCTTAAAGTTACTGTGGCACAGGTATTCTGTGTGAAGAAAAATGATTATAATTATTGTTTGGGATAGAACTATTGCTTTCCTGTACAAGATAATAAACAGTTTTAAGCTAGATTCTTAATTTTTCTCATAAAATATTCCTTAAAAACCTCAGTGCTGTTGTTGTACTGTTGTACTGCTCTGTATGTTCTTATTCATTCTCCAAGGCTGATGTATTTTAGAATCATAGAATAGTTTGGGTTGGAAGGGACCTTTAAAGGTCATCTAGTCCAATCCCCCCCACAGTGAGCAGGGACATTTTTACCTAGATCACATTGCTCAGAGCCCCATCCAACCTGACCTCGAAAGTTTCCAGGGATGGGGCATCTGCTACCTCTCTGGGCAACCTCTGCCAGTGTTTCACAACCCTCACTGGGAAAAATGTCTTCCTTCTATCTAGCCAAAATCTGCCCTCTTTTAGTTTTTAAAACCATTACCCCTTGTCCTGTTGCAACAGGCCCTGCTAAAAGGTCTGTCCCCATCTTTCTTAGAAGCCCCCTTTAAGGACTGAAGAGCTGGAATAAGGTCTCCCTGCAGCCTTCTCTTCTCCAGGCTGAACACCAACTCTCTCAGCCTGTCCTCATAGGAGAGGTGTTCCATCTCTCAGATCATTTTTGGTGACCATCCTCTGGACCCTCTGCAACAGGTCCATGTCCTCCCTGTGCTGAGGGCTCCAGAGCTGGATGCAAGACTGAAGGTGAAGTCTCACTTGGCAGAGTAAAGGGGCAGAATTACTTCCCTCACCATGGCCTGCTGGCCATGCTGCTTTTATTGAACTTTGGCTTTTTTGAGCAAAAGCCTAATGTCCAGCTTTTTGTCTACCAATACTCCAACGTCCTTCTCGGCAGGTCTGCTCTCAATCATTCCTTCATCCCCCAGCCCGTATTGATACTGAGGGTTGCTCTGACCCAGGTGCAGGACCTTGCACTTGGACTTGTTGAACCTCATGAGTTCACACAGGTGCATTTCTCGAGCTTGTCCAGGCCCTTCTAGATGGCATTCCATTCCTCAGGTATATCAACTCCACCACTCAGTTTGGTGTCATCTGCAAACTTGCTGAGGGTGCACTTGATCCCACTGTCTAGGTCACTGATGACGATATTAAAGAGTACTGGTCCCAAGATGGACCCGTGAGAGACACCACTCATCACTGATCTCCATCTGGATATTGAGCCATTGACCACTACCCTCTGGATTCAACCAACTCCTCATCCACCAACAGTCAACCCATCACACCCATCTCTCTCCAATTTAGGGAGAAGGATGTTGTGGGGACCATGTCAAATGCTTTACAGAAATCCAGACAGATGACATCCGTTACTGTTCCCTTGTCCACTGACGTGGTCACTCCCATAATAGAAGGCCACTAGGTTGGTCAGGCAGGACTTGCCCTTGCTCAAGCCATACTGACTGTCTCGAGTCACTTGTGGGCCCTCCATGTGCCTTAGCGTGGCTTCTAGGAGGAAGTGTTCCATGATCTTCCCAGGCACAGAGGTGAAGCTGACAGGTCGGTAGCACCCAGGGTCCTCCTTGCTTTCCAGGGACTTCACCTGACTTCCATGATTTTTCAAATATGATGGAGAGTGGCTTGGCAACTACATCAGCTAGTTCCCTCAGGACCCTGGGATGCATCTCAGTCAGGTCCCATAGACTTGTGCATGTTCAGATTCTTCAGGTGGTCTTGAACCTGATCTTCTCTTACAGTGGGAGGGACATTGCTTCTCCAGTCCCTGAATTGAACTCCATCCACTCAAGATGCATGGGAAGAGAGTTGTTACCAGTCTGTTACCAATCCATTGTTACCAATCTTTGTGTCTTGCTCATTGGTGGGGTACACTTTCTTTGACCTTCCTTTTCTGGCTGACATACCTGTAGAAACCCTTCTTGTTACTGTTTGCATGTCTTGCCAAGTTCAGCTCCAGATGCATCTTGGGCCTCCTGACCTCATCCCTACACAACAGGGCAGGGTCCCTGCACTCATCCCAGGATACCTGTCCCTATTTCCACTGATTGTGCATTTCCTTCTTGCCCTTTACTTTGACCAGCAGGTCTCGACCAAGCCATGATGGTCTCTTACCTTCCTTTCCTGATTTCTTACACCTGGGGATCAAGAGCTCCTGTGCTTTGTGGAGAGCATCCTTAAAGATCTGCCAGCTCTGTTCTGCTCCCTTGTCCCTGAGGGCAGTTTGCTTGGAGGTCCTATTAACTAACTCCTTGAAGAGCTGGAAATTTGCTTTCCTAAAAATCAGGGTTCTGACTTTAGTCTTGCCTTCATTCATATAACTCCATGGATTAATGAAATATAAGTAAACCTCTATAATGTGCATTGGTTCCTTTTTCTCTGAGTCACAGCATGTTCTATATATCTGGATTACTGAATGTCTGATAAGGAGAGATATAAATGCACTCAATATCTTCTTGAAAGATAATATTATGTGGCACATAATAGTGCTCTAGTTCCTTTGCACGCTGAGTTAGAGCTGCCGCTCATCAGGAGCTCTGCCGGCTCGAAGTGGGGGGCTGGGGCACCCTCTCTCTCCCTGAGCTGCCGCTTTCACGGTTTTGCCACTTTAGGAAGGGTCTCCCTGCACGAGTCTTTGCTCTGGAGCCCTTCGTCTCGGTGGCTTCTTGAGGTTAAGTAAGGACACAGGCAACATGCCTACTTGAAGATATATGAGGCAGAAAGGGAACTCAACACTCAGCTTAGACACAAAATATATGACAAACAGTTCTGCTTATGCTCCGTAACAGAAACTGAGGTGTTCACTTTACTGTAGAGAAATTAGGAATCTCTTAGGGCTAGAAACGAGTTTTGAGGATTTAGACAGCTCAATTGTGGTTTCATGCCAGAGCTGCTCCTGTGTCTTAATTTGTCTTAATTTGCAATGTTGTCAAGTGCTGAATACTCTCTCTCAGAAACTTTCTTTGACAACGGCTACCTCCATAGACCTAGAAAAGTTACATTATAATAGTTCTTTTTTGGTCTAAAAATGTTTGTACTTAAATGATACTTACTCTAGTTTCAACTAGATTTTTAAAAATTTATGAAGATTGTATCAGCAAGATAGTCTTAGCTTGTCTTGCTAACAGAGAATATATTTTAATGAGAGATAAAATGTTTTTAGAAGCAAATTTTAAAGTGTCAGATCATGACTGGAGATGAGCTTGGCCTATAAATAAGTCAAGCAAATTATAAATTGACTTTAAGAGCTGAAATTGTATATTGTTAACTAAAAATGCTTGTATAATGGCAAAGGTTGTACAATGTGAAAAGAACAAGGCTTAGTACATCTATGTACATGTTACCAGTTAGGGAGCATAACCTTCAATGCAAATATGCTTCAAACTAACATTTTTCAATGGGACAACTTAATGCTATTCAGTAAAAGAAGCATAACTTCCTTTGGTTCTCTGAAAGTACGAAAGATTTGAGAAAAAAATACATTTTTCCTTAGCATCTTACTTTATTTCACCAAGACTATAAATGAAGAATTCAAATATCAAGAAAGGATATTTTTACTGTGATTTTTGTTTCCAAGAGACAAGAAGTTGGATCTTAAAAATTTGTAAAATTCAGGGCACTACTGACCTATTCTTGTTGAAATTTGAAAAATATAATGGGGACAGTGTTATCCTCATTTATTTTCCATTAAATTCTATTATAGTAAATGGATTGCTACTGAATAAGACCTTGCAGAATTGAGATCATTGATTCTTAAAGGTTTAAATGACAGTATTCTTCCTTTGCATGGTAGGTTACATCAGATTCTTTCTTTCTACAGTTCATGAGTCAAACAAATTACTGTATTTTTGCATCTCAGCATAAAAAAATATAAATTGTGTATGCCTGAGGTAAAGAAAGAGTGGCAAAAGAAAATCAATTACTTTGCAAATGTGCAATATTTTTTTTCACTTATTACCTTACTATAATCTAGAGCCTAATACTCAGTAAGATGAATGGCAGCCCAAGTATAGCCCACAAGAAGAAAATTATTTAAATATCCTTTGTGGTCCTGACTGTTGTACAAATTATTCTAAACATTTTTAGCTCTAAGGGACAGCAATTGTGTCAGCATCTGAAAATACCCATATCTCCTTCCATTTTGCTTACAATTCAATGAAAACTCAAGATTTTCATTATGAAACAGAACAGAACAGAAAAGATGAGATGAGACGAGATGAGATGAGACGAGACGAGATGAGACCAGACTAGGATAGGATAGAACAGAACAGAACAGAACAGAACAGAACAGAATAGAATAGAATAGAATATTTTGGTTAGAAGGGACCTACAATGGTCATCTAGTCCAACAGCCTGGCCACTTCAGGGCTGACCAAAAGTTAAAACATGTTGTCAAGGGCATTGTCCTTAAACACTGGCAGGCTTGGGACATTGACCACTTCCCTAGGAAGCCAGTTCCAGTGTTTGACCACCAACCCAGTAAAGAAATGCTTCCTAATGTGCAGTCCAAACCTCCCCTGATGCAGCTTTGAGCCATTCCAATGCATCCTATCACTGGATATCAGGGAGAAGATGTCAGCACCTCCCTCTCCACTTCCTCTCTTCAGGAAGCTGGAGAGAGCAATGAGGTCACCCCTCAGCCTCCTTTTCTCCAAAATAGACAAACTCAGAGTCCTTAGTCACTCCTCATAGGACATTCCTACCACTCTTTTCATCACCTTGCTTGCCCTCCTCTGGATGCATTCAAGGACCTTCATATCCTTCCTAGATTGTGGGGCCCAGAACTGCACACAGTGCTCCCGGAGAGGCTGCACCAATGCTGGGTACAGCGGGATAATCACCTCTTTTGACTTGCTGGTTATGCTGTGTTTGATGCAACTCAGGATTCGTTTTGCCCTCTTGGCTGCCAGGCCACACTGCTGACTCATATTGAGCCTGCTGCAGACCAGCACCCCCTTTCTGCAGGGCTGGTCTCCAGCCATTCCTCTCCCAGTTTATATTTATGCTCGGCATTACTCTGTCCTAGGTGCAGAATCTATCTAGATCCCTTTGCAAGTGCTCCTGTCCCTCAAGGAAGTCAACAACATCTCCCAGTTTGGTATCATCAGCAAACTTGCGAATGGTGCATTCAACTCCTGCATCCAGTTTGTTGAGGATTGCAGGATTTTTTGCAGAATCAAATCTTGTGCAACCAAGTGACCAAATTTTAATTACATGCCAGTTTAAATCAGTCTAGCAAATTGTTCCTTGTTAACTAATTCTTTAGCTTATGCAGGGCTCCACTGAAGTGACTGGGGACCACTTAGAAGAAGAAACTAATTTTACTGGCCTGTATGCAAGTTTAAGGACTTTGTATGACAAATGAAGTTTAAATTGCATTAAGTAATGAGACCAAAAGAAAATCTGATTTATTTACATTAAAGTCAGAAAAAAACAACAGAACTGAGTCATGTGGAGTTATTTTGGATAAACTGAGTAGGATTCAGACTGCAATATAATCCCTAAAAGCCAGAGGCATACTACATCCATCTCTTGAGAGAAAAAAATGGAACAGCCAGCAAGATTGCACAGATAAATGAATACACGAAGGAGATTAAGAACCAGATTTGGAGACTTAAGAAGACTACCTCAAATGGAAATGTCATGGACATCTGGTGAGAGTTCATTACAACATTTCCAGCCGCAGTTATTCATTCATTCATATTTTGGATATGAAACTCAAAATTTTGTTTTCTTCAGCTGACAATGGGAGCATTACATTAGAGGAAAGGAATACAAGATTGTTTTTCTCCTAGAGAAGTAAGAAAATAACATTACCAGTTCTAAATTGTTGTCAATACCAAAAGCAGAAACATCAAAGCACATACATTATTCCGAATAGCTGACTACAGACTGCGTGATGTAAGACACTTAGAAGGTTGTAATTTTCCCAGTAATATAAGTCTTCAGTAAATGAAGATCAAATTGAGTTAGAAACAAGCAGTAATTAAGAAGAAAGAGCTGACATGTTCCATCATTTGATTTAAAAAGTAGCTTGTGGACAGATTTTTTCCTGATTTTTCTTTCACTACTGACTTTTCTAATGAGTGACATATTTATGAACAGTCTAAACCATTTGGCCAAAACAGACTCAATTAGGCCAGCCATAGCCCTTCATGGTACATTAGATGGAAGTGTCACTCCTCTAGTTGGAGGAGACAGTGTATTAATTGAGTTATGAACACATACAATTTCTGGATTCAGTTGTTAAATTAAAAAAATTTGCCAAAACCCAACCCAAACCAAAAAAAAACAACACCAAAAGGAAACCCTGACAACACCCCATAAACTAACAGAGGTTTTTTGGGCATTGTTTTCCCCCATTTCCTTATCAAAATGAAAAAGCAAAAGTGTTTCTATATCAGCATGAAACTCCAATTTTGACCCAAAAATACATATATTTTTAAATATAATTTGCAATAAAAATGTAAATAATTATTTTATTTCTTATCTGTCTCTTATCCTACTGTAAAAGGCTCATCATAGTAACACAGATTCTATGCCTTCATCTACTGGAAATTATTGAAGTACATTTCTTATGTGCTCGTGAAAGCTGCAGGCAGTATGATCTTACTCTTTCTTTTTGATATTGTTGTATTTTGTATAACTAATTAAAAATTAAGCAGCAAAAGAACCACAATTCACATGTCCTGCCTACTAGTCAAAATCCTAATTACAGTAAACAATCTCTGTTTCTCTCAGTGTTTTATTAAATATTTTATGAGTGACATATTTCTAGCATAAAGATTTGAGGATTTTTTTTAGTCCCCTGTATCCGGTTGTACAGGGAAGAGAAGACCCTGATTTAAATCCCTACATCTATCCTAAGAGATATTTGAACTTCCTTTCACAAATGAGTATCATAAGATTTAGAACATGTGCTGGAGTGTGACAAATATCTCTCTCCTCTACAGAAGCTGTTTCATTTTGTATATAATATGTTAAAAGTAATTGTCAAAAATGGGGTGATTCACTAGACTAGAGGTTCAGTTATTCTCCTTCCTTGCCATCAGACAGTTCACTGTATATCTATGTATTTATTTAAAGTATATAGTATCAACAAGACAGTTTGAGAGTATCCTTATGTAGTAATTTGTTATTTTATGCACACTCCTGGGAGGAAGAAAACACAAGCTTGGTTCAAAAAAAAAAAAAAAAAGAGAAAGAAAATGAACCCAAATCTTCCAGTTAAAGGTGAGTATGCTAATATTTGAGTTGTTGAGTAGATGTTTATCATAATTTTTGATACTTTACATGAAAAGAACAGCAGGGTCAAAAGATTTGCCAGATATGCTTTTGTCTCTTCTACAGCCATATTTGGACTGTGGAAGAACTGATTTATGTGCTTATGCTTCAGCTTTTGATCCTTTAAAGTACATACTATATACTTATACGGATTAGGAAATAAACTAAATCAAAGCTAAGCTTCTATTTGACTACTGTGCTAAAGAATGCTCGATGTCGGCCTTCCCCAAACTCTCATTTCTTTCCCTTCCCTTCTCTCATGGTAATGGTATCTCA
The DNA here is from genome assembly GCF_000687285.1 of Phaethon lepturus. NCBI lineage: Eukaryota > Metazoa > Chordata > Aves > Phaethontiformes > Phaethontidae > Phaethon > Phaethon lepturus. The sequence continues at coordinate 8,456 of NW_010543900.1, read as the reverse complement.
GGCATTAAAACTGTTTCAGTGAGAAAAAAAGATGTGGAAATCTGATTTCCATTGTAATTCCTAGAACTGTGGTGCACTGAAGTCACAAAGCAGGCAGCTTAGAAACATCCATCAGCTACACTCTCATAATATGGTTAATTGGCATTGACCTGGCAACTTCACCTGGTACTACAGCTGGCCCACCTACCTGGGGTTACCAAAAAGATCTGGCAGATGCTTAAAACAGCCATTTGGATGTTTTAAGTGGATTATGAAGCAAACAGCTTTGTTACTGTACTGGGTCGGGCAGGGATAGAGTTTAATCTTTTCATAGCAGCCCACATGGAGCTTTATTCTGGATTTGTGATTAAAACAAAGTTGATAACACACCAATACTTTGGCTATTGCTGAACAGTGTTTGCTTAGCATCGAGGATTTCTCTTTTTCTCCCTCACCCCCTCCTCCTGCTCCCTGCAAAGCATACACTGGGGATGCACAAGAAGTGGAGAGGGGGCACAACTGGGACGGTTGATCCCAAATGGCCAAAGGGATATTCCATACCAGTGGTCCTCATGCTCAGCAATAAAGTTGGGGTCATTTGTCTTCCAAGGTAGCCATTTCTTGCAGAATGGTTGGGCATTAGTTCTGCCTGTGGGAGGTGGTGGATGACTGCTTTTTCATCATTTTTTTGTTTCCCTACTTTTCTTCACTTATTAAACTGTCTTTGTCTCAACCTATGAGTCTTTTTGCTTTTGCTCTTCCTATTCTTTCCCCTGTCCACCTGGGAGGAGGAGTGAGTCAGTGGCTATGTGGCCGCTTAACTGCTGGCCAGGGTTAGCCCACAGCAAGTACATAAGACCAACCACAGTGTTTCAAATAATTGATCCATCTAACACAGTTTTCTGCCTTCATTGGTGACCATAAGCAGGTGGCAGGGAAAAGAAGAGCATGATAGACCTGTATGGTATAGCATGGCATTGCATGGCATGGCATGTCCTTCCTAACACTCTCCCAGACTTTTTTCAGATCAGTTGAATTTTCTGAGCCAGATGAGTCTTTTCTGTGAAGTGAGACCTGATGGGACTCATTTCATCCCCTGATCCAGTCTGCCCTCAGACCTATGAAACTCTTTGGACACACAACCTACACCCAGAATGAGTTCTACAGGTATATTATCTGTTACATGAAGACCCGCATCTTGCTCAATCAAAATATGATTCAGCTCCTACCAGCTGAATATTTCATACTCCTCATGTATTGGGAGAGACAATGATTCCTGGACACTTCTTTATCCAGTCATGATTTTCCTGACCTCTGTCCCAGGATCACGCACAAACCTCAAATTGTCTCTTTTCCATAAACCTTCTTTATTAAATAATTAACAAATCATACATAATAATAAGTAATAATTCATAGAGTCATAGAAAGAGAGAACAGCCCAGGTTGGAAAGGATCTCAAACAATCATCCAATCTAACCTTTCATGGTAAAGGGAACCTGGATGAGATTATCTAACACCCTGTCCAATCACATCTTGAAAACTTCCCGCAATGAGGACTCTACCATGTCCCTGGAGAGGTTGTTCCAGTGAATGATTGTTCTCACTGTTTAAAATGTCTTTCTTCTGTTGAGATAAAACCTCTTACGGTGCAACTTGTATCTGTTGCCCGTTGTCTCCTCCATGTGGCTCCTTGTGAAGAGAGAGCCTCTGTCCTCTTTGTAGCTGACCTCTAGGTACTGGCATACTGTGATAAAGTCCCGCCCCGGGAGCTTTCTCTTCTTCAGGGAGAAAAGACCGAACTCCTTCAGTCTTTCCTCACAGGGCAGGTTCTCTAGCCCTTTGACCATCTTTATGGGCCTCCTTTGGACTCTCTAGTCTGAGTCTTTCCTGAATTGTGGGGATGAAAGCTGCGCACAGTGCTACAGGTGCAGCCTGACTAGCACTGAGTGGGGTGATCACACCTCTGCTAGTAATGACCCTGTGGATGTAACCCAGGATCTGATTCACCTTTGTTGCTGCAGTGCTGCATTGCTGACCCATATTCAGCTTGTTGTCCACCAGGACCACCATGTCCCTTTCAGCAAGATTGTTCCTCAGCCACACGGATCCTAGCCTGTACTAGGATCCTTTGTTATGCCATCCCAGGTGCAGGACTTTGCATTTGTCTTTGTTAAATTTTATACTGTTCTTCCAGCCTGTCCAGGTCTCTCTCTGTAAGATGGCTCACCCTTCTGACATGTGCACCTTACCACTCAGTTTAGTGTTATCAGCAAATATGATCAGGGGGCTTTCAATCCCATCATCCAGATCATTTATGAAGATGTTGAACAGCATGAGGCCCAGTATTAATCCCTGGGGTAACTCCCCTTGTGACAGACTGCCAGACTGAGTAAAAACTATTGGTCACTACCATCTCCTACCCATCTTGTAGACCACCCATCCAATTTGTATCTTGCCCATTTTTCCAGGAGGAAGCTGTGGGAAACAGTGTTGAATGTTTTGGTGAAGTCGAGGTAAACAATATCCATTGCTGTCCTTGTTAACAGAAGATGTTATTTGTTGTAGAGGGTGATCAGGTTAGCCTGGCATGACTTGCCTTTGGTAAATTCATGTTGGCTTTTCCCAGTCACATGCTTAATTTATTTCGAAATCATTTCTAGGAGGACTTGTTCCATTACTTTTAAAGGGACTGAAGTAAGACTAGTGAGCCTGTAGTGTCCTGGGTCATCTTTTGGGCCCTTCTTGTAAATGGGTACGACATTTGCCTGACTCCCCTGATCTCCATGACTTTTCAAAGTTTATAGACAGTGGCCTAGCAAAAATGTCAACTACTTCTCTTAACACCCTTGGGTGAATTCCACCTGGGACCATAGATTTATGTGGCTTGAGCCCTTGCAAGAGGCCACAGACCAATCTTTCCTCCACTGCTGGTGGGTCAACACATGCATTGTCATAGATACTTGATCCTGTGATCTGGGGTCCAGCTACTCTGGTAAGACAGAGATAAAGAAAGTATTGAGAACCTCTGCCTTGTCAGCATTATTGATAACTAGTTTCCCTGCCCTGTTAGCAACCTATGCCTTCCCTGGGCTTTTGTTTACTGCTCATGTATCTAAAGAACCCTTTCCTGTTTTTCTTGATATCTTTGGCCAATTTCAGTTCTAGCTGGGCCTTATCATTCCTGACTGCATCTCTTACGCCTTAGCAAGGCTATTGTAGTCCTCAATGGGTATTGGTCTGCCTTTTCTTAGCCAGTATGCTGCTTTTTGCTTTTAAGTACAGACAACAGCTCATTATTAAACCAGGGTGATGTCTTGTTCTGCCTTCTTCCTTTACCTTTACAGGGTTTGGACTGTTCTTGTGCTTCCATGAGGCTATTCTTGAGTTACTCTCAGCACTCTCAAGCTCCTTTGCCCCCTTGCCCTTCATGGATGCTTCCCATGGAATCCCTTGCTGATGGACTCTGAGCTTATCAAACTTGGCTCTTCTAAAATCATAGAATCATAGAATCAATCATGGAATCACTGAATCTACTTCACAGAATCATAGAATGGTTTGGGTCAGAAGGGACCTTTAAATATCATCTGGTCCATTACCAGCCTCCGTCATGGGCAGGAACATCTTTCACTAGATCAGGTTGTTCAAAGCCCTTTCCAACCTGACCTTGAACAATTCTAATGATGGGACATCCAACAATACCACCTGCATCACTTAGCTTGGTGTCATCTGCAAAATTCCTGATGGTGCACTCAATCACACTGTCTATGTCATTGATGAAGCTATTAAATAATACTGGTCCCAGTACAGACTCTTGAGGGACACCACTCGTTACTGATTCCTACTTGGGCATTAAGCCATTGACTGTAATTCTCTGGATGCAACCATCCAGCCAGTTTAACAATGCATCCACCAAACCCATACCTCTCCAATTTAGTGGCCAGAATGTTGTGGGGGACCATATCAAAGACCTCACAGAATTCTAGAGAGATGACATCCGTGGCTCTTCCCTTATCCACTGATGCAGTTACTCCATTGCAGAAAGCCACTAGATTAGTCAGGCCAAAGATCCAGGGTCTTTGTTCTACTATTGGTCCTCAGTGTGCTCAGCAAGATCTTAAACTCTACAACGTCACCATCACTGTATCCAAGGCTACCATTGGTAGTTATGTTGTCAAGTAAGTCTTCTCAGTTTGTGAGCAGTAAATCTAGCATCATGCTGTTCCTAGTTGGCATGTCCAACACCTGCAACAGGAATAAGTCCCAATGCATTCCAGGAACCTGATGGATGACTTGAGCACTGCTGTGTTGTTTTTGCACCAGATGTCTGGGTAATTGCAGTAACCCATGAGGACCAGGACTTAACTTGCTCTTTTGACTGGTGCCAATCACTAAGCCTCATGTTTGCTTAGATGTATCATAAACTAAAGTTTCACTTAGAATTATAATGGTCAGTCAGAGCCCATCATTTTATATGTGAAGCAAGGGGTCTATTTCCCCATCTAAATCACTTACATTTATCTATTTTTAACTTCATCTATTGGTTTGGGGTTTCTTGTTTTTTGGTGGTGGTGATTTTGGTTGTTCATTTTTTCGTCCAGTAACTTAATTTGGTTAAGTGTTTTTGCTCTTTTTTTCAGCGTGGCCTTGGTCATACTTTTTAAAATAAGTTTGTACCAATAGCAATACCCCTGTTTACCCCCTTTCCTAGTTCATTTATAAGTAAACTAAACAGTGAAAGTCCCAACAAGGAACCCTGCAGAATCCCACTGATAATTTCCCTTTTTGCCAGAACTTAATCATTGTCTAAAATACTTTTAAAGCTTTCTATTTTTCCTGCAGAATAAGAAAAATATATAGGTATGTGTTCATCTTTACTTGCAGAATCTTTTCTTGGTATCAAACAATACACAATAAAGAACGAAAGGGAGAATATTCATTTCATGTAAATCATGTCACAAGAAACCAAACAAGCTGTGATTTACCAAGTCTACAAAAGTTCATGTTATTATAGTTTTATTACAATAAACCCAATCTTACTCTAAAGTAATTAGATGAAATTTGTATGAAGAACATCTAACTGTATTAGTCAAAGTTGAAATGAATCAGCTATATTTCATCCTGAATGTTGCTCCCTTTCTATTTTTCCACCATGAAAAATGGTATTAATTTTCCAGCTAATTAGAATGCATCATAATTTTGAAGTTTAACATCAAATTTTACTTTCTCTCTATGAATTTTAATTAAACAAGCAACTCATGAGCAGATTGCAGCTTTGTGCAGAAGAACATTAAAAAGGGGTTGGAATAAATTCCCACAGAATGTGCTTACCAAAGAATTCTGTATACCTTAAGTCATAATGAATCGGCAAAAACATAAAATATTTTAATTTTAGAAGTATTAAATTAATGAGAAAAATATAGTTAAAAATAACATATTCAATGATTGACAGAAAAAACCTAACATTATTGTGAATAGTTTTGATGAGTTCCATTCTTAATGTAATTCAGGATATTTAGCAGATGCATTATCTGCTTAAACTTTACAGAACTTTTGCAAAAGTAAGGATGTTGTGATGACTATGTTACTGTCTCTGAAGTAACAATGCTGTGGTCTACATCGCACACTCTATTACTTTGGTAGAATAGAAATTGAATGTTTTTCTCAATATAGCCTTCTGTTACAAAATTTATTTTCAAATAAGTAAAAGTTTATCCCTACCTGATTTTAAGAATCACATTTAGCTGCCAAAGTTAAAAGCTTGTATATTCTTTGTTGTTAGTAAAGACAGAACAAGCAAAAATAAAGAGAGGAGGAGAACTGGAGAGAGGCATCTCCACGTGATTGAGAAACCCTATACTCAATGCCTAAAATAGAGGATATGAATTCTGTCATGGTTTTGTACTTCTTTTCTTTACAAAATCATGGTAGTGAGACCAGATATAGATCTCTGAGAACAGAGGGGAACCCAAAGATATCTTCATCATAAAAAAAAAATAAATTATAAAAGCTATCTGAATTTCAGGCAGAGTTCTCATAAGTTACACAGGGATCTGTATAAACACCAACAGAAGCATATGAAAGGATATGAAATGGAAAGTAACAGAATAAAGATAAGACAGAATAAGGAAAACTAACTCCCAGCATTTCTTTGCTAACTACATTATAAAAATAAACCATATAAAAAACTCTGTAGTCACAATCTGTTGTGATCTTGCTGAGGGCCAGTATTGCAGCGGGTACTGAGTGGAATAGCTAATAATTAACATTTATATATGTTTAATTTGGGAAGAATGTATCAGAATCACAGAATCACAGAATCACTAGGTTGGAAAGGACCTTCAAGATCATCAAGTCCAACCATTAATCCAGCGCCACCATGTCCCCTAGACCATGTCCTGAAGTGCCACATCCACATGTTTTTTGAACACTTCCAGAGATGGTGACTCCACCACCTCCCTGGGCAGCCTGTTCCAATGCCTGACCACCCTCTCAGTGAAGAAATTTTTCCTAATATCCAATCTAAACCTCCCCTGGTGCAACTTGAGGCCATTTCCTCCTGTCCTATCACTAGTTACTTGGGAGAAGAGGCCAACACCCTCATCGCCACAACCCCCTTTCAGGTAGTTGTAGAGAGCGATAAGGTCTCCCCTCAGCCTCCTCTTCTCCAGACTAAACAACCCCAGTTCCCTCAGCTGCTCCCCATAAGACTTGTGTTCCAGATCCCTCACCAGCTTCGTTGCCCTTCTTTGGACATGCTCAAGCACTTCAGCATCCTTCTTGTAGTGAGGGGACCAAACTTCTCCTAAATTTGGGCCCAGATTTGTAGCAATAGATGCTGTAATCTGTCTAAATTCTGTAACTCTTGGAATGACAGGCTGGAAAACACAATGCAAGAGAGAAACTGAATGACTTTTTGTCTTACCCACAGAGAAGTGACTTGATGAAATTGAGATTAGAAAAGTTAGACATTAGGGACTTAGAGTTTATTAGTCACAAGTTTTAAAATGTGGAATTTTTCACATTTACATTCAATACAGACCTTTTTATTCCTCTTTTACACATAAAAGGGTAAGTTAAGGGCAATGAGTTCAATGATTTTGTTTTAATCCATGTCTTTTGTTTTACCCAAAGGGATATTTAAACTTTGTTTTAAAATGTGTTAAATCAGCCCCCACAAGCACTACTCTTAATAAGTGTTTACCAGAATATATATGAATCTCAAGATACTGGATCTGCAATACCTCAGGCATAACATTTTGCTTTATCTGAATCTGCCTGGGCAAGATCTAAACGTAAATGCTTGACACAAGCATAGTGAGATATTATTATAGTCAATGTTTTTGTCTTCTGAAGTGCATATGCCTGTGTACACACCATCCTCAGAAACACAGTCTTAGATATGTGTGCAGAAGGCTAACACAGACAATTTACACTTTAGATATTTTTATTTACAGATGGATGTAATTCTAAACAGACTTTCTTCCCTTCTCTCAAGGTTTATTACACTCAATGTATTACTCAACAGTAGAAGGACTCCTTTTGACTGTGGAAGCAACATTACTGAGTCTTGTTTATGGCAGAACTTAAGTTTTCCCACTATACCCTGGGACTTCCCGACCAGCAGGGCCAATCAGATTTCTTTACATCAGTGCTGGTAAGACAGTGAATACTGACTAGTACTGCTATTATACTGACCTCAGTGACACAAAAATAACTATCTTTGTATAGTATTACAATTTTTGTGGCACTTTCTCTTTCTTGATGCCAAAAGGAGATTTCCTATGTGACCATACAGTTGAGGACAGTAGAGTTACTAAGTCTTACATCAAATGTCTCTTGTAGTTGGATATGTTCTGTGAGGTCTCTTTTTCTTTGGAAATCTTGATGAAATGTTGAGTTTGGGGCATATATGTAACACCTATCATCAACTCTACTGAGAATTGACACAGAGAAATAATATTCTCTGAGATTCTTTTCTATTGTCTATCATATTTTGTTGTCTATTCTATGGTTACTGTTCTTTTAATTTGATAATTATATTTAACAAAACTGAAGAACTATTTAAAGCTTGGGAGAAGTAGGTTATGGGCTTTCTCTCCTCCTCCAATATTTATTTCTTTTTCTTGAAGTCATGTGTTGTCTGACACACTACATTTACTTCCTGTCCAGAAGAAACTTAAACCACACTTGTTGCTCATTTTGTTGCAATCTGGAATATGTACATTGAAGTTGTTCTGTACTATTAAGATATTAATTTCTCCTTATCAAGTATTTTGGATTTATTTCCATTTTAATAGATGTACATGCATTAAACTAGGAGGAATGCACTCAGTGTTGAAAGCCTTGTGCCGCCTTTTGACTTCTGCTCTGTGTTCCACCATTTGACATGACGTAGGGCTTTGGGTTTTTTCTCATTCAGAGGAAAGCCCTGTTTTCTCTTTAGCACATATACAGAATCACAGAATCACAGAAACACT